>NC_134687.1:490881184-491141184 GCF_050947455.1 Rhinoderma darwinii
ATATGTCTGTTTCCAGATTATTCGAGAGACACTCAAGAAGCCAGAATTAAATTTATTGATGTCAAGAGATGGCTAAGAATGAAAGAAATAAAATACGCCAAATTACGGGTAGTTTATGAGGATAGAACATTGTTCATTAATAATCCAAAGGAAGTTACTGAATGGATTGACTAAAAAAAAAAACTTTCAAGTTGAACCTTAACAGAAAATAAGGTGCAGAATGTGCTGGAGCGGAGGAGTGCAAAGTGAGGACTTGTCAACATCTCGCTGAAGCGGTATTATGTGACAGGCCATTGGGGTGGGGGGGGGTGGGTCTGGGGGAGTTAACCCAGGAGCATAATATGGTCTATATTAATTCTCGCTTATTTTTTCCACAGGTTGTATATGTAAAATGTTTAATTCTTTCTCCTCAGGAGGGTATCTTACTTGAAAAGTACATGCAATGAACATGAGGGTGGTAGCTTGGAACGTTAGAGGATTGGGGAAAAGGTATAAAAAGCTTGCTGTTTTTTAGGTGATAAAAAAAAACCATATGCCTGGGATTGTATGTTTAAAGAGACCCATTTAACTAGGGAGAAAATATCTTTACTCTCACGGATATGGTTTGGGACAGAGATCCACTCAATCCATACAGGGTACTCAAGAGGGGTAAGTGTTGTAGCGTCCATGGCTGCGCACCGTCGGGATTACTCACCCTCCGACAGCCGCAGCCATGGATCAGTGAGCGCTGGGCTGCATTTCCTTGTCAGGAGATGCCAGCGCTCACTTCCGGTCTGTTCGGCTGTGTACCATAGGGTGCGCACGCACGCTTGTGCCTGGCCTTAAAGGGCCAGCGCGCGCACATGAAAATAATTACCAATTAACCCATGACCACCCTGGACTAGAAGGGCCCTGAGCATTGTTGTGTTTACCCGTGTTAGTCTTGCAAATGGTCCCTTAGTGTTATCCTGTTCCTAGTGTTCTCGTACCCGCTACCTGTATCCTGTATCCCGTGCTACCGTATTCCTGTGCCTTGGAAGTTGGAGTCGTGTTGTGCCTCTGGTCACGCCTGCTGTGTTACACCACGCCTTTGTCATCTGCCACGCTTTGCATCATCTGCCATCTGAAGTACCATCTGTGCCTAGCCACTGCGACTGTCTGGACTATTCAGGTACCCTTGTGCTGGACTTTGTATTATTGGGAACTCTGTTGTTTGGCCAGCTGCCTCCCTGCTATGGCGGTGTGGCCTAGTGGGTCCACATATCCACAGATCGTGACAAGTGCATTGATACACAGGTCATTAAAGGAAACCTGTCACCATCATTTCCCCTATTAAACCATCAATACCTGGTGGTAGTGGCTGAAAAATCATTTCTATATAACCTATAATTATCTTCTTAGTCGGCTCTGTAGCTTTAGTATTCAGTTTTTTAGTGTTCCCACACCGTATGCTAATGAGCATAAGAGACATATCTTCATTTGAAGAGAGTCAAATCTTCATTCCTCAAGTCTTTCCCAGTTTACCCCGCCTCCTTACTTTTGATTGACAGCTCCTCACCTTTCCCCAGCATACTAAATCCCGCGTTTGTGCATTGATTTCCCCTTCTGGTGTGTGCGCAAAAAGGGACACCGGATTATTACGATAAAAGGCACGAAATGTTTGTAGACCATTATTTACAGTCGGAGGAGGAGTTTAGGAGAGGGGATAACGACAATGAACTTTTGATAGCAGCAGCCAGTGAGGGATAAGTAAAGTTCAACCGGTGAAATGCTGGCGACAGGTTCCTTTTAAAGTATGAAATCCTGTCTAAAAAAAAAGCAGATGTGGAAGGAAGATTTATCTTCCTACATTTGAAGGTGGTAAGACAGGAAATAGTTCTAGCATTTATATATATACCACCCCCATTTTCGTAGAAGGTGATAAACATATTAAATTTATGGAAGATAGAAATGGTTCCATTACTAGTAGTAGTGTATTTAATGTATAGTAAGATAGGATGAGAGTTGGAAAGGTAAAAGCTAGCTGTACCCCTCTTGAGAAATATATAATAGAAATGGGTTGGATGGATTTTTAGAGACAGATGCACCCTGACTTAGAACAATACTCTTGTGATAATAAATCTAAGAATAACCTATCTAGGATAGATATGGTTTTGGGATCTCCCAATGCATATAGGTTAATACATTCTAAAGTATATGAACCAAGATCGGTATCCAATCATTGTCCCTTATTATTGAAGTTAAAATTAGGAAGCGATGTGCCTCAAGTATACTGTATGAATATACATACTCAATGCTTGGCTATATTAACAAAACATGAAGAAATAGAGAAGCATTTGAAAGATTGCTTTCAAATTCAACTTGGGGTCGTCAGCTAAAGGGGTGGTCTGGGACACCTTAAAGAGGCTCTGTCACCAGATTATAAGTGCCCTATCTCCTACATAGTCTGATCGGCACTGTAATGTAGATAACAGCAGTGGTTTTTATTTTGAAAAACGATCATTTTTGAGCAAGTTATGAGCAATTTTAGATTTATGCTAATGAGTTTCTTGAAAACCAACTGGGCGTGTTTTTACTTTTTACCAACTGGGCGTGTTATTATCTGGTAATAACTTGGGAATGCTTTTACCTATCCAAGCGATTCTGAGGTTGTTTTCTCATGACATATTGCACTTTATGTTAGTGAAAAAATTTGGTCGATAAATTCAGTATTTATTTCTGAAAAACACCAAAATTTTGAGAAAATTTGCAAAAATTAGAATTTTTCTAAATTTAAACGTATCTGCTTGTAAAACAGATAGTTATACCACACAAAATACTTACTAGTTAACATTTCCCATATGTCTACTATGTTTGCATCATTTTTTGAACGTCTTTTTATTTTTCTAGGACGTTACAAGGCTTAGAACTTTAGCAGCAATTTCTCATATTTTAAAGAAAATTTAAAAAGGCTATTTTTGAAACTGCACCCCTCAAAGTATTCGAATCAGCATTCATAAAGTGTTTTAACCCTTTAGGAGTTTCACAGGAATTAAAGCAAGTAGAGGTGAAATGTCCAAATTTTACTTTTTTTGACGAAATTCATTTGTAATAAAATTTATTTTTTTTGCCTAGATTCTGCAGTTTTTAGAAATATCCCACATGTGGCACTAGTCTGGTAATGAACTGAAACACCGGCCTCAGAAGCAAAGGAGCACCTAGTGGAGTTTGGGCCTCCTTTTTTTTTTTAGAAAATATTTTAGCCACCTTGTCAGGTTTGAAGAGGTCTTGTGGTGCCAAAACAGTGGAAACACCCCAAAAGTTATAATTTTGGAAACTACACCCCTTAAGGAATTTATCTAGTCGTGTAGTTAGCATTTAGACCAAACAGGTTTTTTGCTAAATATATTGGAATTAGTCTGTAAAAATATTTTTTTTATTTTTTTCTGAAAAAACTGAAATTTTTAATATTTACAAGGAATAAAGAAGAAAATGCACCCCAACATTTGTAAAGCAATGTCTCCCGATTACGGCAATACCCCATATGTGGTAATAAACTGCTGATTGAACCCACAGCAGGGCTCAGACAGGAAGGAGCGCCATTTGGATTTTGGAAACACCCCAAAAGTTACCCCATTTTGGAAACTACACCCCTCAAGGAATTTGTCTAGGGGTATAGTTAGCATTTAGACCCCACAGGTCTTTTGCAGAATTTAATAGAAAATTAATATCAAAATTCTTTCCACTAAAATGTTGAATTTTCTCATTTTTACAAGGGATAAAGGAGAAAAAACACCCCAACATTTGTAAAGCAATTTCTCCTGAGTACGGAAATACCCCATATGTGGTCATGCATCTTTTTAATTAGAAATCAATTAACCCTTTCAGGACTGATCCATTTTTTGCTTTCTTATTTTCGTTTTTTCTTCCCGCATTCCAAGAGCCATAACTTTTTATTTGTATTTTTCAGTCAGTAGAGTGTTTTCAGGGCTTATTTATTGTGGGAGGAGTTGTAGTTTCTATTAACACTATTTAAGTACCATAAAATGTACTGTGAAACGGAAAAAAAATTCTTTGCGGGCTGAAATTGGAAAAAACTTTGATTCCTCCATTTTTTGGGGGAATAAACGTTACTTTATTCTGCGGCTCAATACAATTGCGGTGATACCAAATTTATATCTTTTTTTTATATTTTACTACTTTTACAAGGAAAAATCTATTTGTTAAAATAAAAAATTGTTTTGTTTGACCACATTCTGAGAGCCGTAACTTTTTTTTTATTTTGGTCGATTGGGCGGTGTGAGGGCTTATTTTTGGCGGGATGAGATGTAGCTTTTATTGGTACCATATTGTAATAGTTCGTACTTTTACAGACGTAGCGATACCAATTTTGTTAATTTTTTTACATTACTTTAGAGGAAAAATAGGAAAAGGGGTGTTTTGAACTTTGAAAGAAAAAAAATTCTTACTACTAATAACATTAATTCTTTTACAAATTTTATTGGTCCCCTTAGGGGACTTGAACCAGCGATCATTGGATCGCTGGTACAATACACGGCAATACTAATGTATTGCAGTATATTGTGAATTTTAAAGGCTTCTATAACTGCACGATCGCTGTTCCTGTCCGTTAGTCCTGGGTGTCAGCTGTAATACACAGCTGAGACCCGCAGCGTATGGAGCAGGCTCAGCACGTGAGCCGGCTCCATACATCAACCCCCGCACCATGACGTGCTATTAAGTCATAGTGCGCAAAAGGGTTAATGCACAGCGGATGGTTCAGAGTGAAAATTGCAATTTTCCACTCATATGCCATTTTAGTGCATAATATGTTGTGCCCAGTTTGTGCCACTGAAGACAAATACCTCATAAAACGTTAAACGGGTTCTCCCGGGTACGGCGATGCCATATAGGTGGGCGCAAACTGATGTTTAGGCACGCTGCAGGGCTCAGAAGGGAGGGAGCGGCATTTTGCTTTTGGAGCGCAGATTTTTATTTTTTTTATCACTTTTTATTCTATTTTTTTGCAAGCCAGTATAAAAAACCAGCAATTCTGACAATGTTTTTTAGTTTATGTTTTTGCGCTATAAATGACAATTTTACTTTATTCTGCGGGTCGGTACGATTATGGCGATACCAGATGTATATAGTTTTTTTATGTTTTTCAGCGTTTGCACAATAACATTACTTTTTTTTATAAAATTATTTATTTTCTGTCACCATATTCTGAGAGCCATAACTTTTTTATTTTTCAGTCAAAAAAGCGGTGTAAGGGTTTGTTTTTTGCGGGACAGGTTGTAATTTTTATTGGTACTATTTTCGTGTACATGCGACTTTTTGATCACTTTTTATTCTCTATTTTGTGAGGGGTGGTGACCAAAAAATTGTGATTCTAGCATTTTTTTTTCCGATGTTCATCATGCGAGAAAAATAACATTATAGTTTTATAATTTGGGTCGTTATGAACGCAGTAATACCAAATATGTGTACTTTTTTTTAACGTTTTCATTTTTTTCCTATTATAAAAGACTTATTATAGGAAAAATAGCAGTTCTTGTTTTTTTTAACATAACTTTTATTTTTATACGTTTATTTTTACACTTTTATTAACTTTTTTTTAAATTTTTTTCTTTGTCCCACTAGTAGCCTTGAGGAATTGCCGCTCTGATTGCTGCTATAATACATTACACTACCCAGGTACTGTAATGTATTCTAACTGTCATTGTGACGTTGACAGCCACACTGACAGGAAGCCTAAGAGGAGCAGCCAGAGGCAGCTCCCAATAGGCTTCCGTACATGGCAACCCGGAGGCCATTGTCTAACCTCCGTTTGCCATGACAAGCATTGGCAGCCCCCACAATCACTTAGTGGGGGCTGCCGATATGCTTCAAACCCCTTAAATGCAGCGATCGCAATCGGTCGCCGTATTTAAGGGGTTAATTGCCTAAATCAGCGGCGATGGTCCACTGACCGGTAAGACTGGAGTTAGGACAGTGTGAGCCGGGAACCGGTTCGCAACTGTATGTCCTGGTGCGGGAAGTAAGGCCTCTCCAGGACGTACAGTTGCGGCAAAGCGCGGGAAGAGGTTAAGGGGAAAGAAAATCATACGATAATTCTAGAAATAAGAACAAAGGACAGAAAAATTGTAAATAAGGGGAAGAGATAAAAAAGGAATTCTATACATATATTAAAAATGTATATACCTCGGAAATACATATAGAACAAAAAACAATTAAAGGATATTTGGGGGAAATTATATTACCCTCTTTAGCAGTAGAACAAAAAGGAACACTGGAAAAGGAGATAACCCTAGAAAAAGTACTGGAAGTGGTTGGGAATTCCCCAAAATCTAAAGCAGCAGGACTGCATGGTTTACCATTTGAAATATATCAGAAATATAGACATATAACTGCCCCATTGTTGGTGGGATTTTTAATGAGATATTGGAGGGCCCAGGTTTGCCTACTTCTATGAAGGAGGCCTTAATAACATTGATTCCGAAAGACGATAAAGATGTTTTGGATCCTGGATTTTACCGCCCGATTTCATTATTGAATACGAATGTGAAAAAGGGCTGATATAATAGCGGGTTTCACCTACTTGTGTCACCCACCATTACTACCTCCTCTATATTCAGGGTCACTAGGGTTATGCTTAGTTCCCCTACCTTTTCCTTATACTAATGTTAATCTACTTGCTTTGCTGCTACTCAAGGGAACAAGACCGTACAATAAATACAATTGCATAGTAAATAAAGGGTAATATTTATTACTAACAATAATCACACTTACATATAAAATAAACCAAACACAGAACACAGTAACCGATCACCGTATAGTATCAGTATACCCCAATACATATAATAAGTTAATATATACTGAGTATACTCACACTATACGTAGTACAGTATAACCACGGTATCACAAACCTACGTTATACCTCCACCCACTTACCTGAACATACATATGAATACAGTTACGTTACAACACAATACACATGCTCACTGTTTCTGTCCCACTCCCACCTAGCAATAACTATCCCTGTACACTAAGGGTTAATCAGGTAACAGGGACAGCAAGGGTTAACTTAGGAACTCAGGAGGAAAAGGGATAATAAGGGGAATGGGTTACTGTATCAGGTACTGCAGGTCTAGCAAGTTACTGCAGGGGTTACTTAGGGATAACTATGGTTACTGCAGGGGTTACTTAGGGCCGCAAGGGGTAGTAGGGGAACTCAGGACTGCAAGGGTTAACAGGGTATGGGAATGTGCAGGTGAGGAGCTGGAGAGAAAGGGTTACTTAGGGTGTATAGGGGAGAAGCTAATTAGCGGTTCATGTGGTACAAAGTTGGTGTGGTCTCTCAGGAAGGGCCATGAGGCAAGAGCAGACCAGGAGGAAAGGGGCTTCCATTGGGAGCAGGAAATAAGAGAGAGAACTTTGGAACCGTTTATCCTTTTAAACCCCCCCGTGCACATCTGTGTGCCATCACATGCTCATGCACGTGCAAGGGGGTGGAGGGCATGGGCCTCATGGCTACCTCATGGAATACCATTACCTGTTGAGGGGGATGGAAGCAGTTGAAACTTCCTGCTTCCTCCACAGAATCTCAAGGGGGAAGGGAGGTAAGTTAACCAGTGGGGATGTCCTGTGGTACATGAGTGTATCACAAGATACAGCCCCAATTACCTCTCTGGCCCCCTGCAGAGTAAGGAGACAGGCTTCTTTTGCATCTTACTCTCTGCTAACCCTACGACCAAGTCTGTGATTCTACAGACCTGGCTCCTGGGACATCTTATACATATTATATATACACACACATATATATATATATATATATTTACATACATACACTACACCCCCCCCCCCTCCATCTCCATTGAAAGGGAACACTTCCCTTTACAGGATGTTAAGATCATAATCAATAAATGTACTCCAGTAGCATTAGTACTGTGGGCTAGGTACGTTTCAAAGAAAGAAAGGTCCCCCCATAAATTATCGAATAGGCAACTCCAAAATATATATCAACAACGCAAAAGAAAGAGTTTGTAGCCAAACGTATATATAAAAATGAAATATTTTATTGACCTATATTAACAAACAATTCACATTTTCTTCTTCACATCCCTTTATTCATGGTAGTATATACTTTGGGAGATTAGGTATTTTTCTCCCTTTTTATATTCACATTTTCAGCACTGTATTTACATACACACTTAGATCCTTCTTTTTGTGTCCTTGTTATGTTAGTGGGGCACTGCTTCGGTATACATATACAATTAACTACACACACGCTCCTACTCACATATTCGAAGTCCTCCTATGCGATGAGTGCGCATGCCTGTGTCAGCTGCTGGTGTGACGCTGTCTCCGCTCCGTCTCCTTTGGTGCACTGCGCATGTCCGGAACTCCCATTACGCGTCGGGAATCCGGATGTGCGCTCCAGCGCCTGGAGGCGGAAGTGGGGCAGTCCTCACTTCCGGTCGCGTCACAGCGCATGCGCCGAAAATCATTGCCACTTATCCGTAGATACATCACAATATAAAAGGGCAGCTAGACACGGTACAGGCATATGCACATCTCCCCCTGAGGAAGCAATTTAACAACGAAACGCGCGTTGGGGCTAATGTGTTGGAGCGAACACTGATCTTTACTATCTTCACTATGGGTAAGCTGCTGTCATCTGTCTCTGTTAACTAACTGCACTAGCACTTTATTAAGAATTTTCTCCTGATTACTTCAATGTTAAACTTATATTTGGTAATTTCTCTATCAAATTGACCTGTTTATACTTTAAAGGGGAATTTTTGTATTGAAAGTCATTATGGGATCAGATTTGTGGATAGCATTGCTATTACTCATTTTCTACTGGAAATATTAGTAATTGTTCCTAACCTTTTTACTAGGGTCTTGTCCTTTCATTAATTCCTTTTTAATTGTTTGTTAATATATGTCAATAAAATATTTATTTTTTATATATACGTTTGGCTACAAACTCTTTCTTTTGCGTTGTTGATATGTTAAGATCATAGAAAAAATTTTGTTGCTACGTTTGGTGTGGCCTTTTTCATCATTAATTAGGGAGGATCAGTGTGGCTTTATGCCAGGAGAGTTGACGGCCACTAATATCCGCCGATTGTTTGGGAATATAGAGTTGGGGATAAAGGGAGGGGAGGAGGCCGCTCCATACTGTCATTGGACACAGTAAAAGCGTTTGACAGGGTGGAGTGGCCCTTCTTATGGGAAGTAATGAGAAAATATGGCTTCAGAAGTAGATTTATTGGTTGGTTGAAAGCCGTACATGAGAGAATAGTAGCCAGGGTTTTGGTAAATGGGGTTCCAACTGAGGATTTTTCTTTGTCCCGAGGTATGAGGCAGGGATGTCCCATCTAACCACTTATTTTTGCACTGGTTGTGTAATGTCGGGGTAGGGAGACAGACAGGTGAGCCCTAATCTACCCGCCACTCAGTCCCTGCCTACTTGCACGGCCCGTCCTAGGCGACGGCGTACAATTTGGCGACGGTCCCTACGCTCAATAAGTGCACGACAGACGATGGTACACAGAAGCTAAGGGAAATGGGGCAGTTGCCCACGGCAACACCGTGAGCAACAAGAGCAGTGAACGAGCCGAGTCAAACCAGGAGTGTACGAGGTACCAAACGCAGAGCAGGAGTGTAGTCAGTAAAGCCAGGGTCAAATTGAAGCAGAGGTCAATAGTACAAGCAGGAACAGCAGAGCCAGGAAACAGGACAGAATAACAGGCAAAGGAAAAGCAGGAAATGAAGGCATAAATAAACCGAGGGCGGGAGCTAGCTCCGTCTGGCCAGGCTGTGATAGCTTCTCCCACTCCTCAGCCCACCAGCCTGATTGGTAGCAGATCGAGTCACTCTATCAGACCTAGGAGCAGATGCAGACTGATTAATCACGGGCGTTGACACAGAAGCTGTGTGTGGTAAATCCTTTACAGTACCCCCCCCCCTTATGAGGGGCCACTGGACCCTTCCTAGGTGGACCTGGCCTATTGGGGAACCGAAGATGGAACCTCCTGAGCAATACCTCAGCGTGAACATCCTGGGCGGGTACCCAAGTCCTCTCCTCAGGCCCGTATCTTCTCCAATGGACCAGGTACTGGAGGGAGCCTTGGACCATCCTGCTATCCACAATCTTGGCCACCTCGAATTCTACCCCTTCAGGGGTGAGAACAGGGACCGGAGGTTTCCTCGAGGTAGCCATGGACGGGGAGCAGCGTTTGAAGAGGGAGGTATGAAACAAGTCGTGTATTTGAAAAGACGGGGGTAACTCCAGCCGGAAGGAGACAGGGTTAAGGACCTCAATGACCTTGTACGGCCCTATATACCGGGGAGCAAATTTTTTTGACAGAACTTTCAGCCGCAAATTTTTTGAAGATAGCCACACCAGATCTCCGACCACAAACAAGGGGTTGGCAGAACGTCTTCTATCTGCCTGAGTCTTTTGTATGCTCTGGGACGCCCCTAGGTTCTTCTGAACCTGGGCCCAGACTGTGCACAGTTCTCGATGAACTACATCTACCTCGGGTTTGTTGGAACCACCAGGTGAAACGGAGGAGAACCGTGGATTAAACCCAAAATTACAGAAAAAGGGGGAGACCCCTGACGAGTTACTGACCCGATTATTAAGGGAAAATTCGGCGAGTGGAATGAAGGAGACCCAATCATATTGACAGTCGTAGATAAAACACCTTAAATATTGTTCTAGAGACTGATTTGTCCTCTCAGTTTGGCCATTAGTTTCAGGATGGAAGGGTGAGGAGAAGGACAGATCAATCTCCAACTTTTTACAGAAAGCTCTCCAAAACAATGAAACAAATTGTACCCCTCTGTCAGAAACAATATGGACATGAACCCCATGGAGATGCAGGATGTGTTTGACAAACAAGGTAGCTAACGTCTTGGCATTGGGTAGTTTCTTCAGGGGCACAAAGTGGCACATCTTACTGAAGCGGTCTACTACAACCCACACGACCGACTTGCCTTGAGATGGAGGCAGATCGGTGATAAAATCCATGGAGATATGGGTCCAAGGTCTCTGGGGAATGGGCAAAGAACATAGTAAGCCCGCTGGTCGAGACCTGGCAGTCTTGGACCTAGCACAAATTTCACAAGCGGCGACGTAGGCCTTAACGTCTTTAGGCAACCTAGGCCACCAATAGTTTCTAGCAATGAGGCGCTTGGTACCCAGGATGCCTGGGTGGCCAGATAGTGCAGAGTCATGATTTTCCCTGAGTACCCTCAGCCGCAATTTCGGAGACTGAGTCAGAATCAACAAAGGATATGATTATACCTGGGGGCAAAACACAAGCAGGATCTTCCTCCGAAGGAGGGCTGGCCATGAAGCTACGCGGCAGTGCATCAGCTTTAATATTTTTAGACCCAGCCCTATAGGTGACCACAAGGTTGAATCTAGTAAAAAACAACGCCCATCGAGCTTGTCTCGGGTTTAGCCTCCGGGCAGATTCTAGGAAAACCAGATTCTTGTGGTCAGTAAGGACAGTTACCTGGTGCCTAGCCCCCTCCAAGAAGTGGCGCCACTCTTCAAATGCCGATTTGATGGCCAAGAGTTCGCGGTTGCACACGTCATAGTTACTCTCAGTGGGCGAGAACTTCCTGGAGAAGTAGGCACAGGGACGGAGATGGGTGAGGGACCTGGTACCCTGGGACAAGACAGCACCAACTCCCACCTCGGAGGCGTCAACCTCCATGATGAATGGCTCCATTTGGTTAGGCTGAATCAGCACTGGGGCAGAGATAAAGCACTTCTTAAGGACCTCAAAAGCCTGGACCGCCTCCGGAGGCCAGTGGAGGAGATCAGCACCCTTGCGAGTAAGATCCGTAAGAGGCTTAGCGATGACAGAGAAGTTAGCAATAAATCTCCTGTAATAATTAGCAAACCCCAGGAAGCACTGTAACGCCTTCAGGGAGGCAGGTTGGGCCCATTCAGCCACAGCCTGAACCTTGGAGGGTCCATGCAGAATTCATTAGGAGTGAGGATTTGACCCAAAAATGGTATCTCCTGCACCCCAAACACACATTTTTCGGATTTAGCAAAGAGTTTGTTTTCCCGAAGGGCCTGGAGCACCTTCCTGACATGCTCAATGTGGGAGGACCAGTCCTTGGAAAACACAAGTATGTCATCAAGGTACACTACAAGAAATACCCCCCATGTAGTCTCTTAAAATCTCATTTATGAAATTCTGGAAGACCGCGGGAGCATTACACAACCCAAAGGGCATGACGAGGTATTCGAAATGACCTTCAGGCTTGTTAAACGCAGTCTTCCACTCATCCCCTTCTCTAATTCGGATGAGGTTATAAGCCCCCCGAAGATCAAACTTAGAGAACCATTGGGCCCCCTGAACCTGATTGAAGAGATCAGGAATCAAAGGAAGGGGATACTGGTTCCTTACAGTGACCTTATTCAAGTTTCGGTAATCGATGCACGGCCTAAGACCACCATCCATCTTCCCTACGAAGAAGAAGCCAGCACCTACCGGAGAACTAGAGGGGCGAATGTAACCCTTGGCCAGGCTTTCCTGGATATATTCTCTCATGGCCTCACGTTCGGGACAAGAGAGATTAAAAATCCTACCCTTAGGGAGCTTAGCTCCTGGTACCAAATCGATTGCGCACTCGTATTCTCTATGAGGAGGTAACACTTCGGTGTTCACCTCCTCAGGGAGAGAAATAAAATTAACAGAAAAACAGGACATCATGCATTCATTACCCCATTTGGTAAGATCCCCAGTATCCCAGTTAAACGTGGGATTATGCATCTGCAACCAGGGAAGGCCTAAAACCAAATCGGACGATAATCCCTGCATCACCGGTACAGAGCACTGCTCCAAATGAATGGAGCCAATAATGAGTTAAAAAACAGGAGTATGCTGTGTAAAATAAACATTAGCAAGTGGAGTGGAGTCGATACCCACTACCGGGACAGGTTTAGGCAAATCAATCAATGGCATAGCTAGAGACATAGCAAATTCCACAGACATAATATTAGCAGAAGACCCTGAATCCACGAAGGCACTGTCGGTGGCAGACCTACCCTCAAAAGAGACCTGAAAGGGAAGCAAGATCTTATTAGGTTTCATATTTACGGGAAATACCTGTGCGCCCAAGCAACCTCCCCGATGGTCACTTAGGCGCGGAAGTTCTTCCGGCTGGAGTATTCTTACGCCTAGGACAGTCGTTTACTTGATGCTTGTCATCCCCACAGTAGAAGCAGAGACCATTCTTCCTGTGGAGCTCTCTACGTTGTTGGGGAGACACAGAGGCCCCGAGTTGCATTGGTTCATCCGAGTTTTTCGTGGAAGAACGAAGCAACGGAACCTCAGGAGCCATCATAGGGGAGCCAGAGGAGAAGGCACAAAAATGTTCAAGTCGTCGTTCCCTGAGACGTCGGTCCAGACGTACCGCTAAAGTCATAACCTGATCTAGAGAATCAGAAGAGGGATAGCTAACTAACAGGTCTTTCTGGGCTTTCGACATACCCAATCTAAACTGGCACCTCAAGGCAGGGTCATTCCACCGAGAAGCTACACACCACTTCCTAAAGTCAGAACAGTACTCCTTAACGGGTCTCTTACCCTGACGTAAGGTCACCAGCTGACTCTCGGCAAAGGCAGTCTTGTCAGTCTCGTTATAGATGAGCCCGAGAGCAGAAAAAAAAAGGTCAACAGAGGAAAGTTCAGGGGCGTCAGGAGCCAAGGAGAAGGCCCATTCTTGGGGGGTGTCCTGGAGCCGGGACATAATTATACCCACTCGCTGGCTCTCAGCACCTGAGGAGTGGGGCCTTAGACGGAAATAGAGCCTACAACTGTCCTGAAAGGAGAAAAAAGTCTTCCGGTCCCCTGAGAACCGGTCAGGCAACTTGAGGTGGGGTTCAAGAGGTGAGGTGGGGGGGCAATACCTGGGTAGCATCACGCTGGTTGCACCTCTGAGCCAGGTGTTGGACCTGTAGGGAGAGACCCTGCATTTGCTGAGCCAGGGCCTCAAGGGGGTCCATAGTGTGTCAGGGACCAGGGTAGAAAAGGTATATGGGCCTGTGATTATGTAATGACGGGGTAGGGAGACAGACAGGCGAGCCCTAATCTACCCGCCACTCAGTCCCTGCCTACTTGCACGGCCCATCCTAGGCGACGGCGTACAACTGGGAGACGGTCCCTACGCTCAATAAGTGCACGACAGACAAACAGACGAGGGTACACAGAAGCTAAGGGAAATGGGGCAGTTGCCCACGGCAACACCGTGAGCAACAAGAGTAGTGAACGAGCCGAGTCAAACCAGGAGTGTACGAGGTACCAAACGCAGAGCAGGAGAGTAGTCAGTAAAGCCAGGGTCAAATTGAAGCAGAGGTCAATAGTAGAAGCAGGAACAGCAGAGCAAAGGAAGAGCAGGAAATGAAGGCATAAATAGACCGAGGGCGGGAGCTAGCTCCGTCTGGCCAGGCTGTGATAAGTTCTCCAACTCCTCAGCCCACCAGCCTGATTGGTAGCAGATCGAGTCACTCTATCAGACCTAGGAGCAGATGCAGACTGATTAATCACGGGCGTCGACACAGAAGCTGTGTCTGGCAAATCCTTTACAGATTGTTGAAATTTTGGCTTGTAAGAGGTGAGAGGTGTAGGGGTTCACTAAATTTCACTCCTTTATTTAATAATGAGAAGCTGGAGGAGGTAAATAAAATGGAGGATCAAGAATTTTGGCACAGGAAAGGTTTATACTATGTAAATACATTTTTTCACGAAGGGAATTTACAAGAGTTAAATATGATATGGGGAGAAGAGAAGGTACCAAGAGGTGCATTATTTAGATATTTAGATATTGGCAATTGCAACACGCAGTAAGAGGTTCACATGATAGTAAAGGGTTCCACATAGAGAAATGTCTAATTTTGGAATATGTATATAAGAGCAAAGGGGAAAAAGGGTTTATTTCTAAAGGTTACGAAACACTAAGAGCATACAATGACACTATAGATAGAAAGATTAATAGAAACAAATGGAAGAGAAATTTATGGAAAATAAAAAATGAAGAATGGTTAGAGATAGGAAGAAGATCTCTGAAAGTTTCTATTAACAATAATCACAGAATAACACAATTTTTCATATTAAATAGATTATACTTTACCCCTAAGTAAATTTAATAGGGATAGGAATTGTAATTATCCACGATGTGGTAGGGAAGAAGCAGGATTTTTGCACTTGATTTATTGGTGTCCAGGAGTTTACAGGTTTTGGATAGAGGTGATTTTTAATATAGAACTGGTACTGGAGATTGATATCCCAAAAGCTCTGGCCATTTTGTTACTGGGTATATGTAATAGGATCCCTAATATTCTGTCTGGTAAAGAGTTAGTGGTGAAATAATTGTTCTTGGCCCGCCTGATAATTGCAAGGAAATGTATGGCAATAGAAAGTCCTGAGATTAGTGATTGGAAAAATACTATACTGAAGACTATAAAATATGAAATAAGCAATAGCCTGGAGGTTAAGAACAGGTATTAGGCTGGTTTCACACGAGCATGTTCAGTCCGTAATGGACGGAATGTATTTCGGCCGCAAGTCCCGGACTGGACACACTGCAGGGAGCTGGACTCCTAGCATCATAGTTATGTACAACGCTAGGAGTCCCTGCCTCGCTGTGGGACAACTGTCCCGTACTGTAATCATGTTTTCAGTATGGGACAGCACGGAGAGGCAGGGACTCCTAGCGTCGTACATAACTATGATGCTAGGAGCCCGGCTCCCTGCAGTGTGTTCGGTCCGGGACTTGCGGTCGAAATATGTTCCGTCCATTACGGACCGAACATGCTCGTGTGAATCCAGCCTAAGTGTAAAAAGATGAGGGAACCATGGACTAGGAAACTCTCGTATAGGGGAAAAAAAAGTGGTGCTTAATGGAGAAGAGTAGGGTTTTTAACATAACTGTAAAATAATGGGGTTGCTCCTGGGGTGAGAGGGGGGGGGGTGGTAGGGTTTTATATGTTACATTTTTAAGAAATTATTCTATAAAATTATATGATGAATTTTTGTTTTCTCAATAAAAGAAAATGTATAAAATAAAACAAAAACCTAAACAGTATATTTTTTTGTACTTGCAAACTACGCAGGAAAGAAAAAGGAATTTCTACTGTATTAAACAAGACCTCATATTGCCTTTCAGCAGCCATAACTTTTTTATTTTTTAACCCCTATCCGCACGAGGACGTAACTGTACGTCGTTGCGGGAGGTTACTTCCCGCACGATGACGTACAGTTACTGAGTTTTTCCCAGTGCACAGTGTGCACCGGGAACCGCGAGGTCAGCTGTCGCCGACAGCTGACACTCCACTCTTGCCGACCAGCGGTCCTTTGCCGCTGATTTCGGCGAATTAACCCCTTAAATTCGACGATCGGTTGCAATCGCCGAATTTTGGGGGTTTTTAACATATTGGCAGACCCCGGTCCGAAATCGCGGAGTTTGCCAATAGTTAGTATGGCAAACGGAAGCCAAACAATGGCTTCCGTGTCTGCCATGGACGGAAGCCCATCAGGACCAACCTTCGGCTGGTCCTGATAGGCTTCCTGTCAGAGTGACAAGAAGTCACTGTGTCGTTCCCGTTGCACACTATCGGCGACAAGGTGTGCATCGGGAACTTGGAGATCAGCTGTCCCCGACAGATGACACTCCAGTGTTGCCGATCAGTGGCTCATCGCAGCTGATTTCGGCAATTAACCGTTACATGCGGGACTCGATTGCGATCTCCGCATGTAGGGGGTTTGTAGCACATCAGCAGCCCCCATGCAATCGTGGGGGCTGCTGATGCTTGTGATGGCATCCGGAGGCCAGGCAACGGACTCCGGGTCTGCCATGTATGGAAGCCTATGAGGATCAGCCTCTGCTGATCCTCGTAGACAACTGTCAGAGTGACTGTGACGTCACACTGACAGTTGGAATACGTTACACTACCTAGGTAGTGTAATGTATTCTAGCAGCGATCAGAGCTGCAGGTCAAAAAAATAAAGTGTAAACAGTAAAAGAAAAGTTAATAAACAAAAAAATAAAGTGTAAATAGTAAAAACAAAAGTTAATAAAAATGTTTTATAAAAGTGTAAAAATAGTTTTTGTTTTCCTATAATAAGTCATTTATTCTAGGTAAAAAATGAAAACGTTAAAAAAAAAAAGTACATATTTGCTATCAGCGTGTTCGTAACGACCCAAACTATGAAACTATAATGTTACATTTTCCGCACGGTGAACGCCGCAAAGAAAATAAACGGAAAACTATGTCAGCATCGCTATTTTTTGGTCATCACCCCTCCCAAGATATAGAATAAAAAGTGATCAAAAAGTCGCATTTACCCCAAAATAGTACCAATAAAAACTACAACCTGTACCGCAAAAAACAAGACCTCCCACAGCTTTTTTGACGAAAAAAATAAAAAATTTACGGCTCAGAATAGCGTGTCTCAGAAAATATATTATTTTATAGAAACATAATTTTATTGTGCAAATGCTGCAAAACGTTAAAAAAAACTATACACATATGGTATCGGCGTAATCGAACCGACCCGCAGAATAAAGTAAAACATAATTTATTGCGCACGGTGAACGGTGAATTTAAAGCGCCAAAATCTTTGTTTTTTGGTCACCTTAGCTCTAAAAAAGATCATGTGGGGTCAAAATGCTCACTATACCCCTAGAAAAATTCCTTGAGGGGTGTAGTTTCCAAAATAGGGTCACTTTTGGGGGGTTTCCACTGTTTTGGTCCCTCCGGGTCGTTGCAAACCCGGCACGGCACTGAAAACCAATCCAGCAAAATCTGCGCTCCAAAATCCAAAAGGCGCTCCTTCCCTCCTGAGCCCTGCTGTGGGTCCAAACATCAGTTTACGACCACATATGGGGCATTGCCGTAATCGGGAGAAATTGCTTTACAAATGTTGGGGTGCTTTTTCTCCTTTATTCCTTGAAAAAATTCTATGTTTCCACAGAAAAATAGGTGATTTTCATCTTCACAGACGAATTCCACTAAATTCTGCAAAAAAACGTGGGGTTTCGACTGTTTAGGTACCACAAGACCTCCTCAAACCTGACATGGTGCCTAAAATATATTCCTAAAAAAAGGAGGCCCCAAAATCCACTGGGTGCTCCTTTGCTTCTGAGACCTGTGCTTCAGTCCATTAGGACATTAGGGCCACATGTTGGATATTTCTAAAATCTGCAGAATCTGGGCAATAAATATTGAGTTGCATTTCTCTGGTAAAACCTTCTGTGTTACAGATTTTTTTTTATTACAAATGAATTTCGGCAAAAAAAATGAAATTTGTAAATTTCACCTCTACTTTGCCTTAATTCCTGTGCAACGCCTAAAGGGTTAAAATACTTTCTGAATGTGGTTTTGAATACCTTGAGCGGTGCAGTTTTCAAAATGGGATATCCACAGGATATGCCATAAATGTTCGATAGATGCGAGTCCCACCTATCAGTAGAATGGGGCCCGCTGAACCCCGTCTTACCTTCTGCCACTGGGCTCCGGCCACAAGTTGCTGAGGTGGCCGAGTTTCCCCGTCTTACCTTCTGCCGCTGGGCTCCGCCACTAGTTGCTGAGGTGGCCGAGTTTCCCCGTCTTACCTTCTGCCGCTGGGCTACGCCACTAGTTGCTGAGGTGGCCGAGTTTGAGGAATGAATGATTTCCCTGAGAAATTAATCTAAACCTTTCATTAGGTGGGGGTAAGTACTTCTCTAAGGAGCCTCTCACACGAGCGTGTTTGGTCCCTGATATACGGTCCGTACGTCTGCCGCATTTCCCGGACGGAACACACTACAGGGAGCCGGGCTCCTAGCATCATAGTTATCAATAGCGCTAGGTGTCCCTGCCTCTCCGTGGAATTACTGTCCCGTACTGAAAACATGATTACAGTACAGGACAGTAGATCCGCGGGGAGGCAATGACACCTAGCGTCATAGATAATTATGCTAGGAGCCCGGCTCCCTGCAGTGTGTTCGTTCCGGAAAATGCGGTCGACATACGGACCGTATATCACGGACCAAAAACGCTGGTGTGTGAGGCTCCTGAGGCCATATTTAACGTCCAAGTTGCACCCGTGCGGGACCCGTTTTTACGGATCCTTCATAGACTTGTGTCTATCGAGGGATTCGTGAAAACTGAAGAAAATAGGACATATTCTATTTTTCAATGGACCCTTGACACGGTCCGTTGAAGCAACGGCCCCACTGAAATACATGCGCCCGTGTGATGGCCGTTGTTTTAACGGCCATCACACAGATGTATACTATAGTGTTGTGTCGTCATCTGAATTCGGCCGAATTAGCATTAGGGGGAATATGCAGGAATTAATGCATAGCGAAATTTGTGGCTTCTCCGCAGGAGCAGAGAGTGGTGAGAGATGGCGCTATGAGAGCACAAGAAAGCTGGTATTGCCCTTTTCAGCCACATAAGGGTAAGACCGCGAAAAGAGTTCATCAATGGTTGAAGCCAGTGATTCCCATATTGAAATCTTCACACCTAATGTCGCAGAATATCTTCACACCTGATGTCGCAGAATATCTTCACACCTGTAGAGCAATTGTGCAAGTTGGGCCGTTAAATAATACTTCTATAAATTAGAAACAGACAATCCCCCAAGTTACGCTCTTATGATAAAAAGTAAGGGATGCTTTAGTACGGCGTGTGTTCAATGGCTCATATGAACTGGGAAATTTGCTTTTTGAAGAGACTCATTGGGGGGAGATCTATCAAGACTGCTGCAAAGAAAAATTGGAGTAGTTGCCTATGGCAACCAATCAGGTTGCTGCTTACATTTTCAAAAGGGACTATGAAAAATAAGAGGTGGAATCTGATTCAGTGGCATAACTACCACCGTAGCAGCAGTAGCGGCTGCTACGGGGCCCGCGGCATGAGGGGGCCCGTGTCGCCCGCCGGCACGTCCCCCACCATGGCCGCAGGCTCCGCTAGCAGCCGCTATGGCTGCTACAGCGGGACGCTACTGAACAGTACGGCAGAGCAGGAAGGAATCTCCCGCTCTGCCATTAAACAAAAGACATGTATCCCCTATGCACAGGATAGGGGATACATATGTGATCGACTGCAGCGATAGGGAGAACGGGGGACTGAAAGTCCCCTGAAGTTCTCCATCACAAACCTCGGACTTCCGGGGTCTGTGTCGGCAGCTCCGGAGAAATGAATGGAGCGCCGGTCCCGCTTGTGCGCATGCGTGACCAGCGCTCCTTTCATTTTTAGTGAGCTGCCGACACAGACGCCGGAAGTCAGAGGTTAGTCATGGAGAACTTGGGGGACTTTCAGTCCCCCGTTCTCCCTATCGCTGCAAGCGATCACACATGTATCCCCTATCCTGTGGATTGGGGATACATGTCTTTTATTAGAACACACTGTAGGTCGCATTTTTTTGGGAGGGGGGACGCTGTATGGCGTTCCCTACAGGGGGGGGACGCTGTATGGCGTTCCCTACAGGGGGGGACGCTGTATGGCGTTCCCTACAGGGGGGGACGCTGTATGGCGTTCCCTACGGGGACGACGACGCTGTATGGCATTCCCTACAGGGGGGATGGCGTTCCCTACAGGGGGGGACGCTGTATGGCGTTCCCTACAGGGGGGGACGCTGTATGGCGTTCCCTACAGGGGGGGGACGCTGTATGGCGTTCCCTACAGGGGGGGGACGCTGTATGGCGTTCCCTACAGGGGGGGACGCTGTATGGCGTTCCCTACGGGGGGGACGCTGTATGGCGTTCCCTACGGGGGGGACGCTGTATGGCGTTCCCTACAGGGGGGACGACGCTGTATGGCATTCCCTACAGGGGGGACGACGCTGTATGGCGTTCCCTACAGGGGGGGACGCTGTATGGCGTTCCCTACAGGGGGGACGACGCTGTATGGCGTTCCCTACAGGGGGGACGACGCTGTATGGCGTTCCCTACAGGGGGGACGACGCTGTATGGCGTTCCCTACAGGGGGGGACGCTGTATGGCGTTCCCTACAGGGGGGGGGCTGTATGGCGTTCCCTACAGGGGGGGCTGTATGGCGTTCCCTACAGGGGGGGACTGTATGGCACTATCTACAGGGGGGCTGTATGGCGCTATCTACAGGGGGGCTGTATGGCGTTATCTACAGGGGGACTGTATGGCGCTATCTACAGGGGGGGCTGTATGGCGTTATCTACATAGGGGACAGTATGGCGTTATCTCGAGGGGGTACTGTATGGCGTTATCTACAGGGGGCTGTATGGCGTTCCCTACAGGGGGTCTGTATGGCGTTCCCTACAGACCCCCCTGTAGATAACGCTAGACAGCCCCCTCTGTAGGGAACGCCATACAGCCCCCCTGTAGATAACGCCATACAGTACCCCCTCTAGATAACGCCATACTGTCCCCTATGTAGATAACGCCATACAGCCCCCCTGTAGATAGCGCCATACAGCCCCCCTGTAGATAGTGCCATACAGTCCCCCCTGTAGGGAACCCCATATAGTCGTCCCCCATGTAGGGAACGCCATACAGTCCCCCCCGTAGATAACGCCATACAGCCCCCCGTAGATAACGCCATACAGCCCCCCCGTAGATAACGCCATACAGCCCCCCCCCCGTAGATAACGCCATACAGCCCCCTCTGTAGATAACGTCATACAGCCCCCTCTGTAGATAACGCCATACAGCCCCCTCTGTAGATAACGCCATACAGCCCCCTCTGTAGATAGCGCCATACAGCCCCCTCTGTAGATAGCGCCATACAGCCCCCTCTGTAGATATCTACAAAGGGGGCTGCATGGCGTTATCTACAGGGGGCTGTATGGCGTTATCAAAAGGGGGGGTTTGTAAAAAAGGCACTATCTACAAGGGGGGGGGGGTTGTGTGACACCCAGGGTAGGGGGGGCCCCAGTCAAAAGTTTGCTATGGGGCCCAGTCTTTCCTAGTTACGCCCCTGATCTGATTGGTTGCTGTTGGCAACTACTTCACTCTTCCTTTGCACCAATTTTGCTATATCTTCCCAAATGTCCTTCCTGAAAAGTTAGTTTTTGTGTGAAACACGTGCAGATTTTCCATACATTTTACAATGACATTCCATATAAAACAGCTGTCGTTCCACATGTTTAGTATGCCGATATCGTTTTTCAGTAAGTGAAAATATGAGTTCAAGGTGTTGGATTTTCTTGAATATACACAAAATTGCAAAGTTATACCATTGTTTTCAATTGAGATTCCTTTTACCAGACTGGAGCTGACACTTTTGTCCCAATTGAAAAGGAAAGCATCTGCTGGAGTTTCGTTGCAGTGTCAGAATATGGAGGCAGCTGCCACAGATTTGTGAAAGTTGTGTAGAGGTAACCTTAGACAGAGCCCGCACATGGCTGGTCCAGGCTGCGGTACACGAGCGTCATTTCTGATGCACATAAACCAGAGTAATAGGATGATACGGCAGATGCAACATTGCAACCAGTCGGCCACAAACCTCTGAATTATTGTGGATGTTAATATTTTGGGGAGGGGATAAAGGCGCTGATAAATATTTCTAGCACTAATATTTAGTCAAATTGTGTTTTTGTTTTTTTTATTGTAATATGACTGATACATGAGCCTCGAATAATGAAATGATTGGATATTATAGGACTACAGCACAGGTCCTGGCGGGAAAAACGGATCAACTTCTCCATAAAGGAATATCTGAGGACAAAAAACAAGAGAGGGAGGATCCATGCAGCTGTGAATAGCGCACATTACTGTCTCGTCTCTCTGTATTACACACGCCTGCCCCAGCATCCGAGTGTTAGCACAAGCACTGGAGCGGCTTCTGCAGCGTCTAGCACTGCTGACCATACACCGCGCTGCAGCTGTCACTCTGTGTATGCAGCCCGTGCGCTGACTGGCCCATTCACACGGGTGATTCCCATCAGCCAATAACATGGAAGCACCAATCTCCACCCCTTGTTCTATTGGCTGGAACTGACGTTGGGGCGGAGCTTTCAAAGCCGTACTGTTTTTGATAGCTCAGTGGCGCAGTCTTGTGTGAGAGAGTGATGCCGGTGGACGTGTCTCAGTGGAGCGGGGCTCTGGCCCTGGACGAGGTAGCGGAAAAGCCCGCGCTCCCTCTCAGTGTGAACTACGGTCCTGTGGCGATAGAGGAACTGGGCCAAGTGCTGACCCCCACCCAGGTAGTGATTGTGTAGGTATAATTCACACTGATAGCTCGCTGCTGGGGGTGTAATGTACGCCTTCCATTACTGGTGGTATACTGTACACAAGGCATTACTTATGCAGTACTTACGATGGCCAATAGGAACCATGGGGGTTTAGAGACTAGGGGGCTTTGCCCTCAGTTACTCTGTCTGAAAGTGCCGTATTGTGGGCACCTTGTCACCCAGCACGGCGCACACTTGTTGAATGTGGAGCACGATAGTGAGCGATGCCAGGTTTTACCCTGTGGTGGTTACCGCCATCTTTTACTGCAGACGTCCTTGACCTGATCCTCTTCGACATATAATAACATATAACTAGGTGAGATTTCCATCTGACAGAAGATAAAGCTGCAGTGTTGACTGGATCCATCACATCCTTTATGTGCCACCCGCAAAAAAAACTTTTTTTTTTTTTACTGTTTACAATAATTCGGCTCTCAATGTTGTTCAGCTGTTAAAAAGCAGCAGATACCTGATCATCGCCTTTGTAAGGCTGTGTTCACACAGGTGTTCGGCATTCTGCTCTGTCAGGAGTAGAACAAAGGAAAAAATTGAAGCGCTGGTTCCGTTGCGCCATGGACATCACTGGCAGCTGATGGAACCTATTGACTAATGGCTTCTGTCTGGTTTTCATCATAGTGTGTAGTTTTACTGTAAGAAATAGCTTAGCATGCTGTGCTATTGTTTCCCGTGTTCTTGGCCGGATCGCCCCTAGTGGCGCCTCCAGTGTGGATGTGAAGGGAGTTTTCTTGGGAAAATCGTAGCTAGCCATATATTTCTCCTGCAGTGTACACAGCAGAGGTCATGTCATGATACATGGTGGCCATTCGTACAGCCAGAGCAGGGGCCACTGGTACTCTGGCACCACGCTTTATTTCATAGAAGGGGGTCCCGAGCAGGGGATCACGCATAAGTTACAGGGACTAAGGCCTTGTGCACACTTCCATCACCGTTTTCACGGCTGTTTTTGACGGATCCGTGTGCCCGTTTTAGCGGCCGTGTGATTTCCGTGTTTCCGAGCATGGTGCTGTCCAGGGTGCTGAAAGAGCATGGTTCTTCAGCACTAGTCACTGTACAGGGTGCTGAAAGAGTTAATGGGCTGCACTGATCGGCGGTAACTCTTTCAGCACCCTGGACAGTACATGCTCGGCACTCGGGAAAATACAATTTTAATTAAATAAAAATAAGTTCATACTTTCCTCCTGTCAGGCCTCCAGGGATGACGATTCATCCCATGTCACCGCTGCAGCCAATCACAGGCTGTAGTGGCGGTCACGCACGTCAGGATGACGTCAGAAGGCCGGCCTCCAGGAATGACGCTTCATCCCACGTGACCGCCTCTGCAGCCAATCACAGGTTGCAGCGGCATTTGCAGCCAATCACAGGCTGCTACGTCATACAGGAAGGTCGGACTGGAGGAAGAAGATGGACTCGTCACCAAGACAACGACCGGGTACGTATGAACTGCTTTTTATTTTATTTTTAATCAGCAGCCTCTTTTCTCTATCAGTGATTGATAGGGAGAAGAGACTGCTGATTAGTGTACTTCTGCCCGCCCGGCTGTTGCTAGGCAACGGCTCCGTCACACACGTACGGCACACTGATGCCTTCCGTGTGCCTTCAGTTTTTTTGGACGGCCCCATTGACTTGCATGGGCCTCACTGTCACGGAATCTCGGACCAAAGTAGGACATTCTCTACTTTGGATCGGAACGGAGCAACGGGACCGTCAACAAAACTGAAGTGCATGGCCCCATTGAAATGAATGGGTCAGGGTGCTAGCTGTCAGAAAAATGGCTAGCACCCTGAAGGAAAAGACTGAAGTGGGCATGAGGCCTTATGCCATCTTTTATGTTTATATGAACAAGGTTGCAGGTCCTAAGCCTAATGCTACCCATGGAGATGACTGCTGGCCAGACGTTGTTCCGCCTCCTGATTCTTCCACCGTTAACATCTTGCTTGAACAAATGTGAGTGTTGTGCTACATTCACACAAGCGTGACAGATTTACCTGTGTAAAAAGCGTGCCTAAATCTGGTCCGTGTGCGTAGCGTTATTGTATCTGCTTTGCGAGTGCCATGTGTTTTTCACTCTCGCAAAGCATGTTTTTTTTTGTTTTTTTTAAAGTGGAACAAATGCGCAACTCACGCACCCATTGACTTGAATGGGAGTGTAGGTGCATGAAAACGCACCAATGTAGGACATGCAGCAGTCAGACGCTGCGTGAAAACTCCTGTGTGTGTGTAAAAGGCCCCATTGGAATAAACAGGTCAGTGTGCAGTGTGGGATTTCCATGCACCACATACGGACGAGTTTTACGCTAGTCTGAATGAGTCCTTAATTTGTTTAAAAGAGTAAGTGGGAGGTTATCCGGTGGTGATAAATCTGTTTTAAAAAAACAAAACAAAACCCCAAGACTGCATTCTAATATATTTTAGGCTAGATTCACATATGTGGTAAAAAGTGCCAGACACCATGATGGAAACCCGAAGGAGCTTATTTAAATCAATAGGTTTTGTTGGGTGCCAATGGTGTCCCTCATGTGACGGAGCAGAACCATGGAAAAGCAGAAGGCTCCGACCACTGTATAGGGCCGTCCGGCAGTTCTGTTCCTATTCTCTTGAGGAGCCGCAGTACTGCCCTATACAATGACCGGAGCCTTCTGCTTCCGGCACCAACCACTGAATAACCTCTGGCTGCCTCCTTGCACAGGAACAGCTGATGGGTGCGGGGACAGGGTGTTGGACCCCCCACGATCGTATACTGATGACATCCATGTTTGGACCAATCATTGTAAAATCTAAATAACCATGCAGTTTATACTCTAGCAATAAGTTACCGTTTCACAAGTCTATAATGTGAACATGATCACTCGGGCACATATATTCTGCTCTTTCCACCCATGTCCTTTTGAGCATTATGGCCGCTGGTTAGGTCCATCACGTTTTCTATGTAACGGGTGCAGAATAGTCTTATAAAATGGTTTTATATTCAGGTGTTATAAAATTTTGGAACACCAACATATTGATTGTTAGTGTTCAAAAGCAAAAGCTCCGCTGGTTCCGTATGCCAGTGAGTCGCTTTCTATTTTAAATTTTTATTTATTTTTTTAAATAGGTCCAGAACCGTCCAACCAGCATTTCATGGGAGGGAATGGATAGCAACAAGCTGTATACTCTTGTACTTACAGACCCTGATGCACCAAGCCGGAAAAATCCAAAATTCAGGTTAGATCAATGTCACTACAGGAGGTTTAGCCACTCCCTGGCGAAGGCGGTAAGGCCTCGTATTTACGCATCCTGTAACAAAAATATTCAACTAAGTACAATGCACGTGAAGAGGCTTTTTATACAACCCAATTTACAAGCCGTAGAAAGCCCAGCATGGATTTAAAGAGGCTCTGTCACCAGATTTTGCAACCCCTATCTGCTATTGCAGCAGATAGGCGCTGCAATGTAGATTACAGTAACGTTTTTATTTTTAAAAAACGAGCATTTTTGGCCAAGTTATGACCATTTTTGTAGTTATGCAAATGAGGCTTGCAAAAGTCCAAGTGGGTGTGTTTAAAAGTAAAAGTCCAAGTGGGCGTGTATTATGTGCGTACATCGGGGCGTTTTTAATACTTTTACTAGCTGGGCGCTCTGATGAGAAGTAACATCCACTTCTCTTAAGAACGCCCAGCTTCTGACAGTGCAGATCTGTGACGTCCCTCACAGGTCCTGCATCGTGTCGGCCACATCGGCGCCAGAGGCTACAGTTGATTCTGCAGCAGCATCAGCGTTTGCAGGTAAGATCGACTTACCAGGCGTCACAAATAGGCTTCTACCTGGCTATACACGTTGTGCCTCATGACGTACACACTATCCCTCCATGTTTCACTCACTTGCACCCCATTATCCATTTATTTCTATTGAGGCACTTCATTTATTACTGCCCCCTATATTTCACTTATAGTATTACACTTGCACACACACTATTCATTTATTATTTCTTACTACACATCCCATGCACCACACACCACTCCCCTCAAGACTAGTGGGAGTGGCTATTATTATTTAAAGCACCTGCTCGCCCTTTCATCAGCATTTCTGGCCTGGCTGTGTCCATTTGTAAGTATGGCCTTTTTCGGTGTTTTTCAATAGCAGATAGGGGTTGCAAAATCTGGTGACAGAGCCTCTTTAAGGGCATGCTGCAGATCCATAGCTTCCTCCAGATTTGCTGCTAATCTCATGTGAAAGGTAAAATCTGCGGTATTTAAAGTGCCCCAGGGTTTGTGCGGCCCTCCCCATTACATTCTGCACTCAGCTGCACATGTATGGGGAGGTGAAAGGTTCTCTGTAAGGCCACGTTACGTCTTTAAACCGCAGCAAGTCATTTTTCAATAGAAGTCAATGGTTATGGACAGTCTTCTGTTATTACATTGTGTTTTTTGTGCGATTGACTGCATCTTCATAATGTCCGACCGCATTGTGATTAATGACTGCGTTGGCAATGTTGTTGCTGAACTGTTGTGTTTTTGCTAACTGTTGTGCAGTGTAATGAACTATACAGGAAGCACCGAACAAACTCCAACACCAGTGAAAACTATGTCCATAAATTGTTTCAAAAAAAATTCAACCAAACTGTCGTGTGAATAAGGGCTTACACTTAGTGTTGCAAAGCAGAAATCATTGGTATCAAAATATAATATCCATTGTCATCTACGTTTGCATTTTCCACCTGGATACTCTCTAAGCCATGTATGGACAGGAGTCACAAGTAGGACTTTGGACAACACTGGTCTCATGTTTGGTATAAACCAATACATAATTCCCATATAAAATTTCCAATAAATATAGCATTCCTGTATAATTTCTGCGGCTAACGCTTTGATTTCTGTCATTGGTTTGCAGTTTCATCTGGCGCAGATCTGCATCAAGAAGTGACGTCTGTCTTTTTGGGGTTTTTTTTTTCCCGCAAAGTGGATTTTAAAGGCAGTTTATACGGCGTTGATTTCACTTTGAAATCACTGGGACGCAGATTTTGGTTCGGAATACGCGCAAGTGATAAATCTTGTGTGAACATGGCCTTAGGTGTTTTCCTAAATTTGCCAATACCTGGTGTTTTGTTTTTTTTCATCCACTTTGAAAGGGGGTTTCCATTCCCTAAACTGCTGGGCCATCAATGGCTAATAGGTTGGGGTCAGACCCCTAGGACCCCCACCGATCAGCTGTTTTTTGAAGGGGATATGAGCTCTGCTTTCCCTTCATTTCTACTTGCTCATTGTGAATCTTCGACACACATTCAGCGGCGATTCACAGTATTGCAGCATTTTCCCCCATTCACTTCAATAGGAGAAGGCTGCAATACTGGGAATCGCTGCTACGTCTGTGTCGACAATTTACAGTGAGCAAGTAGAAATGAAGGGGAAGCAGAGTTTGTACGAGCGCTGCACCCCCTTCAAAACAGCTGATCTGTGTGGGTCCCGGGATTCAGACCCAGACTATCAGCTATTGATGGCCTATCCTGAGGATGGGTCATCAGTTTTTAGGGACTGAAACCCCTTTTAAATGTTTGAAAATCAGAAACCATAAATTGTGACAAATACCAGCATTATGAATGTTTTATCACGAACAACAAAATTCTAGAAAGAGATAACGATGGGTTGTACAATTTTTATGTATTTTAGGGAATGGCATCACTTCCTTGTTATAAATATGAAAGGAAATGACATTAACAGTGGGAGTGTCCTGTCCGATTACATTGGTGCAGGTCCACCCAAAGGAACTGGTGAGTGACCATACGGCCCTGGTGTCCTGTAGATAACTTGTGGACGTGGTTCAACTATGCCAAGATTTAAGAAACCATCCAGGCAAAACGTAACTTTTATGCCTAGTGTACGGCCTGAGGAGGCGGCGCTTAACAAGGAAATTTAAAGAACATCAAGGAGTTGTCATGCGGACCTCATCCCTCTTACCTTTAGACCCTGAACTAGCCTTAAAGGCTATGAAAACCTATTGAAGGCTTCTTTTTTTTTTTTTATGTAATGTTTTTTTTTTGTTCTCATACTGAATATTTTTCTAATAGTTTTATCAAAAATATTTCTTTTTTGCGTTGCAGCGTCCACTATACATAGAAGCTGCATAACCCTGCTGTGAGCCAAATCAGTCAGCCGGACTGACCGACTCCTGTGCGCCTCTTAGGCTGGGTTCACACACCGTTTTTTGCAGGAGCAAAATCTGCCTCAAAATTCCATTCGGAATTTTGAGGCAGATTTTCCTCTGCCTGCATGCTGTTTTTCGCCCGCGGCCATTGAGTGCCACGGGCATAAAACGCAGCGAATTACGTTTTTTCTGCCTCATTGATGTTAGAGGTGTAAACGCCCGAAGATAAGGGCATGTCCCTTTTTCCCACGTGCCAGTTTTTCTGCTCGCGGGGAAAAAAACCTCCTCCGCATCCCATTGAAATCAATGGGAGGCATTTTTGGACGTTTTTTGGCGCGGTTTCCGCATCGAAACGTGTAAAACTCTGTGCGAACTGGCCCTTACACACAATCTAACCCTAAGGCCGGCTTCCCACGGGTCGGATACTCTGCATAAAATGCAGGGTATCTGACCTGGAACCCGCAGCAGATTCCGTCTGAAAAACCGCACCACGTTATGGTGCAGTTTTTCAGGTGGAATTTCTGCTGTGGAAAGCAGCGGTAGGGGGAAAGCAAAATAATTCCTACCTACCCAGCTGTTGTCATGGTGACGTGTCCCTCCTTTGACATCCTGTTCGGCCTTCCTGGATGAAGCTGCAGCCCATGTGACTGCTGCAGCCTGTAATTGGCTGCAGCTCTCACATGGGATGAATGGACTCCTCTCAGGACTCTGGTAATTTACATATAGCGCACGCTGTATTATAACTACTTTCTTGACCTAATGCTAAAATGGACATTTTTGAGAGCGCCACATTTAGGATGTTGTTTCCCAGCTGTATAATTGGTGGTTGTGTCCTAAAATCTAGTGACCGGTTCCCTTTAATGTGTAGTCGATTAACTTTGGTAGTTGTCCCTTATCTCTGATGTAAATATGTTCTGGAAGCGTAAGTAATGTAAGTTGTTCTGCGATGTTATTTTGCAGGTCTTCATCGTTATGTCTGGTTGGTCTATGAACAGAAAGGAGAGTTAAAATGTGGTGAGCGGCTTCTGACCAACTGCTCCGGAGAGCACCGAGGGTTGTTCAAGATCCTTTCGTTCTGCAAGAATTATGGCCTAGGAAGCCCGATTGCAGGAAGTTGTTTCCAAGCAGAGTGGGATGATTATGTCCCCAAGCTGTATGAACAGCTGGGACCCTAAAATGAAGAATTTGCCCCCTCACTGCACTCTAGAAGTCAATGCACTTAAAATGAAAACTGCCACTACAAATATAGAAAGATTACTTTTTTGCTGCTCAAGAACCCTGCACATTATAGTCATTACCTCCCAGTATTAAATATCCATTGCCAATTGTAGCTGCGTTATAATTGTGTGGACAAGCACAATACTCTGGATAAATTGTGCACTAACATATACTACAATGTACGCTGGAGAAATTTTCTAATCTAGAATTTTGCATGAAAATTAAAGTAAAACGTAACTTATGTCTATAAATTGCTTCAGTGTCTTATTTGCTGCATGGTGCCCTAACAGCATTTTTCACTGGATCTGCGATGGAGGCCCCTAAGGGAGTATACGACGTAGATATAAGACCACGACGAGGAAATACCTCTGACTAGCGAGAATCTGACTATTGTGATAAACCTCCAAAAATACATGTACCAATTTCAAAAGTTCCTTGTAGACCTTCACTTCCTTTTGATGCAGGTTTTTGTAGGGAAAACACAAGTTTATTGCCTCTTCCTTAAGACATTAATATAGCAGCAGCACAATGATAGTCTGGTTAGAACCAGAGTGACTTTTTTTTAAGAAAAAACGTAACGAGATTTATGGCAGACTCACTGGCTGAGGGCATAATGCTGGGACTAGACCTAGGCTTTATTTGTAGTGAGCGATTTAATCGCTGGCCATAGGCATGAATTAGGTTAGGGATATCTCACGTAAAAAAAAATCGTTCTGATAAATCGCTGTCCGTAGGAATGCATTGTGTAGCTTGAAAATCTCTTTAAAATCGCTCCTGACAAGTGTGTAGCTCTGAAATCCCAGCAAGTAGCAAATAAAGATAAGTTTCGTGACTCGAGCGATTTTTGAAGAGCTTTTTAACCCCTTAAGGATGCAGCCTTGTTTTGGCCTTAAGGCTCAGAGCCCATTTTTCAAATCTGACATATTTCAGTTTATGTGGTAATAACGTCGGAATGCTTAAACCTATCCAAGCGATTCTGAGATTGTTTTCTCGTGACATATTGGGCTTCATGTTCGTGGTAAAATTTGGTCGATATATTCAGTGTTTATTGGTGACAAATTGCAAAATTTAGAGAGAATTGTGAAAAAATAGCAGTTTTCAGAATTTGAATGCATGTGCTTGTAAAACAGACGGTTATACCACCCAAAATAGTTACTAGTTCACATTTCATTTTGAGCATTCTTTTATTTTTCTTGGACGTTACAAGGCTTAGAACATAAACAGCAATTTCTCATATTTTTAAGAAAATTTCAAAAGCTTTTTTTTTTTAAGGTACCTGTTCAGTTCTGAAGTGGCTTTGAGGGGCCTATGTATTAGAAACCCCTGTAAAACACCCCATTTTAAAAACTAGACGCCTCAAAGTATTCAAAACCGCATTGAGAGTTTTTTAACCCTTCAGGCATTTCACAAGAATTAAAGCAAAGTAGAGGTGAAATTTGCAAATGTCATTTTTCTAGTAGAGAAACACTACTAAATCTGTATTGTCCAGATGCTGCAGTTTTTAGAAATGTCCCACATGTGGCCCTACTGCGCTCGGACTAAAACACAAGCCCTAGAAGCAAAGAAGCACCTAGTGCATTTTGAGTCCTCTTTTTTTATTAGAATATATTTTAGGCAGCATGCCAGGTTTGAAGAGGTGTTGAGGTGCCAAAACAGTAGGAATCCCCCAATAGTGACTGCACCTCTCAAGGAATTCATTTATGGTGGTTGTTACCATTTTGGCCGCACAGGTTTTTCACAGCACCTATTTGAATTGGGCTGTGAAATGAAAAAAATGTAATTTTTTTTCCTATAAGATATCATTTTTTTTTTTAAATCAAAATTTCTTATTTTCACGGAACAAAATACCCCATTTTGTTACCCAATGTCTCCTGAGTGCAGCAATACCCCATTTGTGGTGATAAACTGAAGTTTGGGCCCATGGGAGGGCTCAGAACGAAAGGACCACCATTTGGCCTACTGGGGATTTTCTGGTGCGAAGTCATGTATGCAGAAGCCCCTGAGGTACCAGTACAGATGAAACCCGCAAGAAGTGACCCCGTTTTAAAAACTACACCCTTAAGGCATTCATCTAGAGGTGTAGTGAGCATTTTTACCGGAGACATACACACCATAAACTGTAATGTTGGTTCTCACGGGTACGGCAATACCCTCAATGTGGCTGTTATCAGCTGCCTGGGCACACAGAAGGGAAAGATGAGGGGCATAAGCTGTGCAGAGTGCATCAGGGTAAGTAAAATTGGGGTAAATTATAAACCAAGGGATGTATAATAAATTTTAGAACACTTTCATACAGAGCTCTGGTTTTTCGGGACACGCGTCACATTGATATATTGTGTCCTTCCCCTATCCCCCCCCCCCTTATAGCAGACTTTGCACCTCTTGACTTTTTCCCTTGCCAGTTTGGGGAACTTCTCCTGGAAAGTGTTGCCCTGGTACGATGTGTGTGGCCTCGCTTCCAGAAGTACTGGGTGCCCCCCCTTCTTGGTCCCTAAAGATTAGGTTCTTGATAATCACCTCTTGAAATTCCAGGAAAGTTCCCCTCTGGCCTGTACATCGATGTAGCACGTACACATTGTACAATGCCATCTGTATGATGATGTGCACGGCCAGCTTTTTATACCACACCGCATGGCGCTGTAGGGCTTCAGGACTTGAGCTGACAAGTCCACCCCTCCCATGTACCTATTGTAGTCCAGGATGCAGGCTGGTTTGGGGGTCTCTGTACTGGTACCTCGTACAGGTACATGGGTACTGGTGTGGCATCTCTCTTGTCTTGTACTTGACACACAATATGTTGCTGCTGGATTGAGCCCTGCTCTCACCCCTTGTTTGCCCAAGCAGAGTCTTAGGGAGGCCTCTCAGATTTCTTCTAGCGGTGCCGCATGCCGCAGTACTCCTGGAAGCGAGGCAGTTGAAGAGTGGGATGCTGGTATAAAAATTATCCAGGTAGAGGTGGTAACCCTGGTCCAGCAGTGGGTGCACCAAACCCCACACAATTATTGCATTAACTCCCAGTAAGGGGGGGGGGGGGCATTATGGGGGTTGACTACTGGTGTCCTTCCCTTTTATATATCCTAAATTTGTAGGTATACCCTGATGCACTCTCGCACAGCTTATACATCTTCACGCCATACCTTGCCCTCTTACCCGGCAGGTACTCGTGGAATTGAACCCTCCCTTTAAAATCTACCAAGGACTCATCAATAGAAATACACTTCTCGGACCGAGTAGCTAAGTAGCGGCTCACAGCGACAGATCGCCTTGAAAAGAAGTGGAATCACGAGGGTTCCACTCCTTAAACTTCCTAGCACCGGGGAGCAACATGACTAAGAGGAGCGGAGCAAAGGTAGAGCTGAAAAAGCTCCCGGACTACTTCCCAGCGATGGACCGCATCCAAGATGGCGCCGGCTCGCCTCATGAGAGGGAGGACACGCGTCCTTGTGCCTCAACAACGGCTAACCCAGGTCAGTCAGCAGAAAGGGACATATCTCACCAGGGGAGCTCAGAGGATGTGGGCAACCCGGCCAAACGGGGGGTGACTCGTTCAGCACCCTCCCCGCCTAACAGCATGAACCCGGGGCAGGAGAAAGCACAGTCCCCTTCTCCATTAACGGCCTGCGTGGGCGGCCTTACAGCAACCAATGTTCCTGAAATGGCGGCCATCCCAGACGATGCACCCCTTACTACTGCTATCATGAAGGGGTTAATACAGTCGTTGCAAAGCTCAATATCGGAGACATTACATAAAATGATGTCACAGATTCAAACGTCGGTGGATGACCTGGGGTGCCGCACCGACCACATTGAACACAAAATGGGTGATTATGCTGCAGCCCATAATACGCTTATAGATGCTCACTCTGCCCTTAAAGACGAAGTGGTATGGCTGAAGTCCAAACTAATGGATCAGGAAGATAGATCCAGACGTAATAATTTGAAGGTACGGGGGGTCCCAGAGACCGTCTCCCCTGGGGACTTGCAGAATTATCTACAGGACATGTTTAAAGCTTTGTCTCCTACGATAGCTCCTCTAGACCTGACTCTAGATAGAACGCACAGGATCCCTAAATCCCGCTCAGCTCCTATTGATTCTCCAAGAGATGTATTAACAAGAGTACATTTTTATCAAACTAAAGACCGCATCCTTCAAGAGTCCAGAAGATTGGGAAAACTTCCTGAACCCTACACCCAAGTCTCGATTTTTCCGGATTTATCTGCTTCTACGCTGATGCTTCGCAAGCAATTCCAACCAATTACAGTCATTCTCAGGGAGCACAATTTCAAGTATAAATGGGGATTCCCGGTCAAGTTGATCGTCAATAAGAATGGTTCTACTCATGTGATATCGTCCCCTTCGGACGGAGTATCGCTGCTGCGACAATGGAATATCCCGACCACTAACTTGGCGGCCGTCCCTTCAAGAGCATCTCCACGCCGTATTCCCCCCGAGTGGGAAACAAATTAAGGACACCCTACGGATGGACTCTCAAAGGTGACTGATCATAAACGCGCGATATATGCTGCCTGGATGCCTTTTTCTCTCCCCCATGGAGGTTCTTTCGGCGCAGTGTAGGCGCCATGTGTTTCTCATTTATGTTTTAATGCTTTTGGTTTTTATGTTTAACGTTGCCAGGTTTTGTCCATCCAGATGTCTTGCTTGGATCACCCGCAGCCAGCGGGCGACAACCAGGTATTTAGCTCTCACTAACGCACCTTCAGATTTAACACTATGCCGGTTACAATATCCTCCTTGAATGTTAAAGGGCTTAACAGCCCTTTCAAGCGCCAAATGATGTGGAAAGAGGCGCTACACTTGAAATGTGAGGTTTTTTTTTGCACAAGAAACTCATTTCTCGCAACTCAACCCCCCTAAATGCACACACTCTAAATTTGCGCATGTTTATCAGGCTAATAGCTCCAAGAAAACCAAAGGAGTCCTTACGGCAATTAAGGAATCGGTGGTTTTTAAAGAGCACGAGGTGATCTTAGATCCCCAGGGCAGATTTTTGATCCTCATTTGTGATATTAATCATATTACGTATACTTTGGTTAATCTATATCTCCCGAACTCTCATCAACTCAGGGCCTTCCATAAAATCCTCCGGAAAGTTCGGAAAGTGGAAAAGGGCTTACTAATTATTGGCAGCGATTTTAATGAGGTAATGCACCCTATAATTGACTCCTCGAACGCACTTAGGCCACGCTCCCAATTACACCACACGATACATGGGGAGGAGCTGTATGACATTTGGCGATGTCAGCATGGAAATGAACGTGACTTTACGTATTTCTCAGCACCCCACAGGGTGTATTCTAGAATTGACATGTTCCTGGTATGTAAAAGAAGCCTGCGATATATGTCTACATCGTTGATAGGAGATATATCGTGGTCTGACCATGCCCCGATTACTGTGGTGGTTTCGGATACGTCCCCCTCCCCTCCCTTTTCTTCCTGGAAATTGAACGATCTGGTCCTAGATCACCCAATGACTGAGGATCTTATGAATAACCACCTCAATTTATACTTTGAGGTGAATTCTCCCTCCTCCGAGAATAGTTTCTCCCTATGGAACGCGCATAAGGCGTATATGAGGGGAATGGGGATTCAGGCCGCGTCTAGATTAAAAAAGCATCGGGAAAAAACGACTGCTGACATTCTCTCCCAATTACATAGTTTAGAATCCCTCAATAAAAAACAGGTAACTCCGGACACTTCCCTCCGCATCAAAGCTCTTAGAGGGCAACTCCAGAGTGTGCTTACGTCAAGATATTTGACATTGTCAAAGTCTATGCAGCTGGGGTTTTACATTCAAGGGAATAGACCGGGAGCCTTACTAGCCAAAATGATCAAAAAGCGCAATGCTAAACAAAGAACTGCGCACCTATTAGATCGACAGGGGGGTCACATCACTCACCCTCAGGAGATAAGTGAACAATTCAGGAACTATTATTATAGTCTGTATAATCTGAAAGAGGATCAATCGACGCACCAGCCTTCCACGGAGGATATAAATAACTTCTTGGGCGGCCTGAATCTCCCTTCCCTCTCAGAAACCAATGGTACGGCCCTGAAAGCGCCTTTTACAGAAATGGAGCTCTCCCGAGCCATTAAAAGTTTGCCGCAGCACAAGGCACCGGGCCCTGATGGGTTCACTAATTATTATTATAAAAAATTTACGAAGGTGTTGTCCCCACATCTGGTGGGGGTGTTCAACAAGGCGGCGGCAGTCAGCTCCTTCCCAGAGGAGATGCTGTCCGCTACTATAGTCACACTCCCAAAACCTGGGAAGTCCCCGGCAAACTTCCGTCCCATTTCACTTTTGAATGTGGACATTAAACTTTATGCCAAAGTAATATCTAATAGATTGATTAATCTGCTCCCTACCATTATACATGAAGACCAGGTGGGATTTGTTGCAGGTAGGCAGGCACCTGATGGCACAAGGCGATATGTTAATCTGATAGACTGGGCTGTAAAACGGCGAGTGCCTTCTGTGCTCCTTGCTCTGGACGCGGAGAAGGCATTCGACAGGGTTCACTGGGGATACTTGGAAGCGATCCTTTTCAAATTCGGATTTACAGTATGGATTAAATCTGCGATCCTAGCGTTATATTCTAACCCTTCCGCCCGAGTCTTGGCATCAGGCTTCTTTTCCACGCCATTTCCCATCACTAATGGTACTCGACAGGGATGCCCACTCTCCCCCCTGATATTTGCTTTAGTAATGGAGCCATTAGCGGCGGCAATCCGGCAAAACACTGATATTCAGGGAATTCAAGTTGGTCACACCCTGCATAAAATAGGGCTATATGCGGACGATGTGATTCTCTCCTTAACAAATCCGCTAGCTTCTCTGACAGAAGCTCAAAAGACGCTAGACAAATTTGGGGAGGTGTCATACTATAAGGTTAACTGCAACAAGTCCCACTTGCTGAACGTAGGTCTCCCTTTACAGGTCCAAGCCTCCATACGAAGTGCATTTCCCTTTCAATGGAATACCCTTAAAATTTCGTATCTCTGCATTTCTCTTACCAAGTCCACTAATCTCCTTTTTAAGCACAACTTTAGCCCACTATTGCAAACCATTCCTCAACAATTGGCATCATACTCCCATGTCAGCACGTCCTGGGCGGGCAGAATCGCGGTCATTAAAATGATGATCATTCCCATAATCTTGTATCAATTTCGTACGGTGATAATACCCCTTCCTAACTCGTATTTGAGAGAACTCCAGAGATTGCTGAATAATTTTATATGGGCGCACAAAAAACCACGAATCAGGATGCACACGATGTATAGACACTGGAGGAGGGGGGGATGGGGGTGCCGGATGTCCAGAGATACTACCGGGCGGTTATTCTTGATCAGCTAAAATTTTGGTGTACGTCTACGCCCTCAAAACAATGGGCCCAGATAGAGCAGACCATAATAGAGCAACCTCTTTTATCACTCCTGAGGGTAAACCCCAAGGTAAACATTAAGCCTTCTGGGGTAATGTCCCCGCCTATCTCAGCTTCACTTAAAGGGAATGTGTTGCCCGAAAAACATGTTTTTTTTTAAAAAATTAAACATTTAGTGTGTGGGTGATTAAACATTGTTCAAATTTTTTTTATTTTTTTGCACGAGTCCAGGAAATATTATAAATTATTTCTAATTTATAATACTACCCATTTTTGGTCACTAGATGGAGCTGTTCCCAAAATTGCAACGTTGGGTTAAAAGCCCTCGCTCTAGTGAGCTCTCAGCATTCCCCCCTCCTTTATCCCGGCTAGTGCCGGGATAAACGAGGGGTTTGAAAGGTTTAACCTCCTACACTGTGTGTCGCCATTTTTTGAGGTAACCCACAGTGTAGTAGGTTTACATACAGTAGTAAACACACACAAACACTAACATACATTGAAATCTCTTACCTGCTCCTGCCGCCGCGGCTCCCTCCGGCCCGTCCGCTCCCTTTGCTGCCGCTGTTCCATGTGCACAAGTCCGGAAGCCGCGACCGGAAGTAGTAATATTACTGTCCGGCCGCGACTTCCGGTCCACAGGAAAATGGCGCCGGACGGCGCCAATTTCGAATAGGACTGTGTGGGAGCGGCGCATGCGCAGTTCCCACACAGACGCCGTACACGGCAGTCAATGGGACGGGAGCCGTTCGCAGTCCCTATGGGACTGTGGCTGCCGTATTCCATGTCTGTGTGTGTCGTTAATCGACACACACAGAAATGGAACAAAAAATGGCAGCCCCCATAGGGAAGAAAAAGTGTAAAAATAAGAAACAGTAAAACACAAACACACAAATGAAAATAAACGTTTATATTAAGGCACTAACATCTTTAACATATAAAAAAATTATTTGTGATGACACTGTTCCTTTAAAGCTTGGAAACACTACTCAACATATCTCCCCTCATCGGCTCTTACACCTATAAAAAATTTACCTTTGAAATTCCGGACCTCGGAGCTCCCGGGGGTGTCTCTGGACAATTGGATATCATCTGGAGTCTCCCACATACACAAGCTGTTCACGGGTAGCACTCTGCGGGCGTTCTCTGACCTGGTGTCGGAGTACTCTATCCCGAATAGGGATTTTTATAAGTATCTATGTATCAGGCATCTCTTTACCTCTCTGAATGTTAATGTGCCCTTATTCCCTTCTGTGGCCCAAAATTATTATTTCGGTCCTGTAAATCAAAAGAAGGGTATTTCTATGTTTTATGAAGATTTGTGTGCCCGCCTTCTCTCCAGCAGGCCTCCTTACTGTGAAAAATGGGAGGGAGAATTACACTCATCCTTCACATTGAGGGAATGGGGTTCGGCCTTCACGTGGACTAGGAAAATATCTAAAGGGGTAAAACATTGGGAATCGTCTCAAAAACGACTACTACGATGGTATATGACTCCTTCACAGATTGCGAGATCGGATCCTACTTACTCGGAGGCATGCTGGAGAGGATGTGGATGCAGGGGTTCATACTTCCACATGTGGTGGCAATGCCCTGAGGTCCACTCATTTTGGGTTAAGGTATTTGCAATGATTTCCCAAGTGTCTTCCTGCATAGTAGAACCAAGTCCGGCTATGGCATTGTGTTTTCTCGACATGTCAGAGATCCCAGCGGTATCCAGGACAGTGTCTAGCCACATTATTATAGCGGCTCGTTTGTTGATTGCTAGATCATGGCAATGTAGTGACACTATTTCCAGTCCTGAACTTGTCAATCTAGTGAATGTGTCATTCACGATGGAACGCATGCATGCGTTACGAACACATCAGTAGCCAAAATTTTTAAGGCTATGGGAGCCATGGCAGATTTATCTGGCTTCCTCAATCCCGGGCTCCAATTCAGGAGCATCTATATGTCCCATAGTTTGACCCTGTCGAAAGCAGACACTTGGGACTTCATAGGAGACCTAGAAATCCGCGGAAGGGAAATGCCTGGCCACGGCCTGAGGCTCGTATACCAGAGCACGAGTAATGCCAGCCGGTATTGTGTATGGTTTTTCTACCTCATCCATAGGCATGTAACGAAGCCAAGACATGTTTAGTTCTGGATGGACGATGTTTGTTTGTTGTTCTTTTTGTTTCTCTGGTTTTGATTATTTTAATTGCTGTAATTTATTTTTCTTTTCTATGAATAATGCACTGATATGCACTGTAACTGCCCGGGCTTTACGTCTCTATGTAAGATTGTGACAAGAATTGTTCATTGTGAATACCGTGTGTTATGTATACATTTTGTCATTGATAACCTGATTAGAGATATATTGCCGTATGCATTGTCTTTGTATTACCTGAAAAAAAAAAAAATTAATAAAAATTCAATGTTGAAAAAGAAATACACTTCTCGGGGGTGTATGCTTGGGAAAACCGGGCACTGGAACGGTCTAATAGGGGTCTCCATTTATACAAACGGTCAAAACTGGGGTCATCTCGGTGTGGGCACGGCTCATTATCAGTATAATGTAAGAAGCGAAGTATTGCCTAATTTTATTTATTTTTTTAGGTTCCAGTTCAGTTCTGAAGTTGCTTTGAGGGACCTATATTTTAGAAACCCCTATCAAACACCCCATTTTAGAAACTAGACCCCTCAAAGTATCCACAACAGCATTTATAAAGTTTATGAACTCTTTACGTGTTTCACGGGAATTTAGAGCAAAGTAGAGGTGAAATTTACATTATTTTTTATTTTGTCAGAAAATCCTCTTTATACCATTTTTTTTTTTTTATAACACAAAAGGTTTTATCATAGAAACGCAACTCAATACTTATTGCACTGATTCTGTAGTTTTGAGAAATATCCCACATGTGGCCCTAGTGCGGTAATGGACTGAAGCACCGGCCTCCGAAGCAAAGGAGCACCTAGTGGATTTTGAGGCCTCCTTTTTATTAGGCACCATATCCGGTTTGAAGAGGTCTTGTGGTGCCAAAACAGTGGAATTCATTGCAGTTTTCTTGGGGTGCATGCAACGTTTTGATCAGTTTTTATTCTATTTTTAAGTGGTGTGGTGACTAAAAAACAACAAATTTGTTTTTTTATTATATATTTTTTACAGCGTTCACCGTGCGCTATAAATGACATTCACTTTATTCTGCGGGGCGATACGATTACGGCGATACCAGATGTTTATAGGTTTTTTTTATGTCTTATGGCGTTTGCACAATAAAATACTTTTTGTAAGAAATCATTTACTTTTTGTGTTGCCTTATTCTAAGAGCCATAACTTTTTTATTTTTCCATCAAGAAAGCCGTGCGAGGACTTATTTTTTGCGTAACGAACTGCAGTTTCGATCAGTACCATTTTTAGGTACATGCGACTTTTTGATCTCTTTTTATTCCATTTTTTGGGAGGTGAAGTGACCAAACAATTGTGATTCTGGTACGGTTTATTATTTTATTTTACAGCGTTCACTGCGCGGAATAAATAATGAAATTTTGTAGTTCAGGCCGTTACGGACGCGGTGATACCAATTATGTATAGTTTATTTGTTTGTTATATATTTTTATTAATAATAAAGGACTGATCAGGGAAAAGGGGGGATTTTGACTTTTATTTTCTTATTTTTACAAATTTTTTTTTTTTTTTACTTTATTACTTTGTCCAACTAGGGGACTTGAGGGCAGGAGGCCCTGATCGCTATTCTAATACACTGCACTACATGCGTAGTGCAGTGTATTAGAACTGTCAGCTACTCACTGACAGCAAGCACAGTGGGTCCTGACTTCGTCAGGACCCACTAGGCTTCCGTCGATGGCATAGCTGGGCGCCATTGTTTGGTGTCCCGTTGCCATAGCCACCATCGCCAGCCGCTATTGTGTAGCAGGCTGGCGATTGTAGCTTAACCCCTAAAAAGCCGTGATCGCTATTGAAGGGGTTAATCAGCGGGGACACAGCGATCGGTTCCCGCTGTAGGAGCTGCGGCAGCTGCAGTACGATATATCTCCGCGTCTGTGGATAATAGTGCTAAGGGGAACCGGCGTTTATGCGCTAACTGAATCAGATGAAGGACCCTCAACGTGTTGTCTTTGCCCTCCCTCCCAGCTACAAACCCCACCTGTTCCGGGTTAATCAATTCTGGTAACAGCAATTTCAGTCTGTTAGCCAGGATCTTAGCATAAACCTTGATGTCCACATTCAACAATGAGATAGGCCTATAACTGCCACAGAGAGTAGGATCTTTATCCGCTTTCGGAATTATAGAAATGTGTGCCTTTAAAGTCTGCCGGGGGAAGCCACTGCCTTTAGATATTGAGTTGAATGTCGACACCATATGAGGTAAAAGTAAGTCACGGAAAGTTTTATAATAAACCGCTGGAAGACCATCGGGGCCAGGGCTCTTGCCAACAGGCATACCCTTCAAGGCAGCTTCTACTTCCGGCTGAGAGAAGGGCCCAGACAACACTTCCTTCTGAGTGTCACCCAAAGAGGGCAGGTGCAAGTTCCGCAAAAATGTATCAATCGCCTCGCTTCTCCGGACTCATGCCCCCTAATGTTATACAGGGTCTCGTAGTATAGTTTAAACTGGTGAGCAATGGCTTCAGTGTCTGAGGAGTCACTCCCATTATCAGTCTTAATTGTTTTAATATAAGCTTGGTCCTGTCGTTTTTTAGCCATGAGAGCCATGATCTTTGAGCCCCTATTACCATGAATATACATAGCATGTTTAGCATTTAGGTAAGCTTTAGAGGCTCTAAGATTTAGAATCTGTTTGAGGTGTTCTCGCTGCGTAGTCAACTCTTTTTGGGTCTGGACAGCTAAGGACTGTTTATGTTGGCCCTCCAGTAGTACAATCTTTCTCATGGTATCATCTACCTCCTGTCTATGGGCCTTTTTTGCATGAGATCCTATTGATATGAACTCGCCTCTGATTACTGCTTTATGGGCCTCCCACGTGGTTGTCATGGAGATATCCTCATCTACGTTTTCTTCAAAATATCTATGAAGAGTGCTTGAAATTCTCTGCTTATAGGTCGAAGATTTTAATAACGTTTCATTTAACCGCCAAGTGTGTGACGTTTTGGGTAGCGATGCTACGTTAAAGCACATCACCACTGGAGCATGGTCCGACACGACAATCTGCCCTATTTCTAATTTGGATACCATAGAAAGCTGTGACGCCTTAACAAACAAGTAGTCTAGGCGCTGATAGGAGTGATGCGGTGCCGAGAAGTGTGTGTAGTCCTTACCCGTTGGGTGAAATGATCTCCAGACATCCCTTAACTGTAGATCTAAAAGTGTTTTATGTAGTAGTCGGAGGCTCCTAAAGGATTGCTGTGAGCTGCCCTTAGACGAGTCCAGGGACGGTTCTAGAGTGACATTCAAATCCCCACCTAAGATACACACCCCTGCCTGGAATAATTTCAATTGTTGTAAAGTGGGTACCAACCACCTGACTTGTTGGCTACTTGGCGCGTATATGCCAGCTATCGTTACTGGGGTATTAGCAATTAGACCTTTGACAAAAAGGAATCTACCTTCCGGGTCAGACAGTTGAGAGATAAATGTAAAAGGTACAGACTTCTTAATGGCTATGGACACGCCACACTTTTTCAACTCAGGATGTTGTGAGTTATACCATTTGTTAAAATGTGTTGTAGATAACTGGGGCATCTTCCCTTTTACAAAGTGCGTTTCTTGTAATATTGCAACCTCCGTGCCATGAGATCGCACACCTGAAGAAGTCTGGATCTTTTAGTAGGTGAATTCATTCCCTTCACATTCCATGTGGCTACTTGTATGTCAGACATTTGTAATATAAATCAATGCTAACCGGGTTCAGCGACAATGTAAATTCGTGAAATATCAGATGTTACAACAATATCTCAGTACAGTGGTCTACTAATGCAGTTAAATCACAATATATGAGAAACCAAGGGGGGGGGGGAGAACATAGATTATTCAGAATATACAGAACATTCAAATTCGCTGTTGGGAAACATAGTTAGTGCAGCATAACGCATCTTACTAAACATTCTGGGCAACCATCAGGAGCAACATAGAAACAAACTTCTCCCAAAAAGCCTCCCCGACCGCTTCAAGAAGTCTCCTCTGGATCCTCTACTGCCTGGGTAGAGAGTCTCTTTCGACTAAGATTCCCTCTTGCCACTTCCTGCGTAGGACTTCTGGGAAGATTCGGGAGTGTTGCAATTTGAAGCCAAGACAGAGGCCTTTGAGGATCCATTCCAAGGTTGCCATATAGGGGTGTCAAATCATCCGGGCATCTGACGGTTTGCATGGACCCGTTGAACACTAAAGCGATCCCAAAGAGAAATAACCAGCGGTACGGGATGCCCTTGGCTCTCAGGGCTTCAGTCAGCGGTTTAAGCTGGCGCCTCTTGTTCAGGTTAACCAGAGAAATGTCCTGATATATCGTGTATACAAAGCCCTTGTACGACAGCGTGTGAGACTCTCTAGCTTTCCGGAGAATTAGGTCTCTGTGTGTTGAATTTAAGAGTCGGCAAATCACATCTCTAGGGGGGTCCCCGTCTTTCGGTTTCGGTCTCAGGGCCCTGTGCGCTCTCTCAAACACTAGGGTTTCAGCTATGTCGTGTGGCAACAATGTTTGCAGCATACTTGATGTCGTGGCTAGTATATCAGACGGCAAAACTGTCTCCAGTATCCCTTTCAGCCGCAGATTATTTCTCCTACCTCTGTTATCCTGGTCTTCTACATATGATAGAATGCTGTTTAGATGGATCTGGCAGTTGGCCATTGCGCTAGTCGTTGCTGTACTGTGAGTCAACATTTTGGCTTGAGTTTCTTCCAGCACTTCGACTCTTTTATGCATTTGCCTCACTTCTTTCTTAAAATCTAAGAGTTCCTTCAGCACTGGTTTGAGAGCGTTCTCAATAATTTTTTGCATAGCCACCTTTGATATGTTTATGGAGCTCGCGCCCCTAGGGGCTTCATCCTCAGAGGTGTCCTCAGATGATTCTATCTGGGTGGGTAGTTGGGAAGGAGCTTGCCCATTTTTATGGCCATCTTTCTTTGATGTAGAGTCCCTTTTGTGGAGAAATTTATCAATTTCGGTCTGACCCTTTTTCTTTTGTTTGGTAGTATCCCAGCTCTCAGGTTTATGGCCTCTGACCATGTCAAAGAAGTGGTCAGCGTTCAGAGTATCTAGAGACAACGTCCTGTATTCTTTAATAAATCTCCCCCCTCTTAGTTCCCCCATTTAAGTTGGTACCATTTAGCAAATAGTCCCAGATAAGCAAAAAATTAGGCCACAGACCTCAGCTAGTATGGTATGAAGGTGAATGTAGTAGAGGCCGTGAGGATCCTCAGTAAAAATTTGAGCTATGCCCAGAAAGCACGCAATAAGCACACAGTCACTTTGTAATGGATAGCTTCTTCAAACAGACCAGCCCAACTTCCCTTCTTCCACCGTGTTCTCCCGCTATTTGGGCAATTAAATTGAGCACCTGGTCTTGGTTCTTCTACAGGCCCTGGATGCAGGACCGATTTAATAATTGTACTTGTGGCAATCACTGACAGAAAAGGTGTACTCACTGTCTTCAGTTGTGCGACCCGTATCTCTGCAGTCTGCTTCTCCGATTTAAGAGCAGCTGAAGCGGCTGTAGTGCTGATGTTCCCCTCCATAGTTGCACAGGAGATAAAATTGAGGTCGCAGTCTGGCGTCTCTCCCAGGCCGCCGCAGCAAGGACCCGCCTGCTTCGTTCCTTCCAGAGGTACCGGTGCGGTCAAGGCCCCAGGCCTGCGTCTCGTACTGACCGTTACAGCAAATTCTTGCACGCTCTGTGCTGCATTAAGGCTCTGCTGTGTTCCGGATCACCCCTCCGGTGAGTACTCAGGAGGGAGAACTATTGAAAAGGGTGCTGGCTAGCCGGAGAGATCTCCTCGTGTCGGCCCCCTCTGCCCGCGAGATCTAGGTCAACACGCTGCACACACCCGCCTCCACCGATCAAATTCCTCCTCCGTTAGCACCAGATGTCTGTGCGGTGCTATGTGGTAGATGCCGGGTGAGTTCTAGGTGGTTAAGCAGGCAGATGGAGTAGGATAATCTCAATCCTCTGGAGAGCTCTCCGTTCACACGTCCATCTTGTTCAGCGCGCTAGCCACGCCCCCCCACAAGTGGTTTTTTTAGGTGCTTTTTCCGCTGTTTTTCGATTTATATAATGAAAACTGGCTCAACAAGTGCCATGCACTTGTTTTTTACGGGGCTTTTTTTTACGCGCAGCTTTTTCAAACGGCTGTATAAAAAAAATGCCCGTCGGAACTAAACTCTGTTTTTCCTAAATCATTGGGCAGATTGGTGGCATTCAGCTGTTTTTCAGGTGTTTACAGACTGAAAAACAGCTGAAAATAAGCCGTGTGAACATACCCTCAGGAGGGAGGCTGTATTCAATATTCCACCCTTAGTTGCTAATTTGAGAAGTCCCTGGGTCTTAAAGTGACTCTGGCGCGTTCATGAACAGCGGTTTCCCCTGCCCGGCCTGGACTATTTTCACATAGTGCTGCAACGTTAAAATAGAAGTTCTCCAAAATGGTACATTCCCACATAGAGGGCAGCATAAAGCCGCTGACTGGTTCCCATTAAATATTATAAAAGGACTAACATAAACCTACCAGTTAAGGAATTTCAACAATACAATCTTTTTGTTTGGGTCAAAAGAATTCTTATGATATTTGATTCATTAAAACCATCAGTTCCTCAGAGTAGTAGTAGTTTTTGGTTAGTCCTTCCTAGTTTCCTGAAGTCTTTACAAAAATAATAGTGGAGATGGTGTCCGTCACTCTTATGTGGATTACCTCTACACCATGTTCACACAAAAGGAAATTTATCTTGGACCCCTACATAAGTTGGCAGTACTTAAAGCGCTTCAGCTAGGCTTAAACTTCAGTCTTCACTCCTTCCTAACCGCCCACTGTCTTTTGACGTCAGGCGGTGCAGGTCCCGAGCCTACAACGACGTCTTTTGGTGTCGCTGTAGGAGAGGCTGATGAGCGCTCGTGTGAGCCTCCTGAACACAGCTGGGGTCGGAAAACATTCGGACCCCAGCTGTTTAACCCTTTGATTACCGCGTTCTGTGACCACGGCATGATCAAAGGGAATTCCCCTCTTTGATAGCATCACCGGGATTCCGGTGATGCAATCAAACACCGGGGAATCCCTCTGCAGTCAGCCCTGGGGACCTACAAAGGACCCCAGGGCTGTCTGTTCCGTTTGCCTGCTGTTCGGGCACACTATGTGCTGCCCGATCAGCAGCCTGTGTCATAGTGACAGTGTAATGTATTAGCATACAGGAGTATGCTAATACATTACAAGTAAAAAATAAAAAAAAAAGTTACAAATAAAGTTATCCCTTGATGGGATTAAAAAAAAAGTAACAAGAAAAATTAAAAAAAAGTCCCAAAAAGAGTCATTATTTTGCATAAAATACATTTTATTGCCCCTACACTAAATAAAAACAAAAAACCTACACATATTAAATATCTAGACGACCGTAATAACCTGAAGAATTCATCTAATGGGTTATTTAGTGTGAAACGTGAATGGGATAAAAAATAAACAAGAAAAACTATGCAGAGAATCGCTTTTTCCTATATGCACGCCGTAAAAAAATATTTTTTTACCCCCAAACTGTGGGGAAAAAAAATAATATTTCTCTCGCATAAAACAAGGCCTCATACAGCCACGTCAATGAAAAAATTTAAAAGTTATGGCTGCTGAAAGGCAGAGAGGCAAAAACAGAAAAATTGAAGTACAATTATAAACATTTCATACGTTTTTAAACTTTTACTGACCGTAGTGTATAAAAAAATAAAATAGCAGTCCAACATCATTAGGGTCAGTTCACACAGAGTTTCTTTACGCCGAAACCGCACCAAAAAACGGCCGAAAATGCCTCCTATTGATTTCAATGGGAGGAGGAGGCGTTTTTTTCCCCGCGAGTGGGAAAAAATGGCTCGCGGGAAAAAGAAGCGACATGCCCTATCTTCGGCATTTACGTCTCTGACCTCCCATTGACATCAATGGGAGGTAGAGAAAGCGTATTTCGCTGCGTTTTTTTGCCCACGGCGCTCCATGGCCACGGGCGAAACACCGTGAAAATCGGCGTGCAGGCAGAGCAAAATCTGCCTCAAAATTCAGTGTGAACCCAGCCTTAACCTGATAAATCAATGTTTTTGGTAGAAGTGATATTTTTACATAGCAAATAATTTACTTGTAAGGCTTCGTGCACACTTTTATCACCGTTTTCATGGGCGTTTTTCACGGATCCGTGTGTCTGTGATTGGATCAGTCTGGTTCCCGTGTTTCCGAGCGCCGCGCATGGTACTCACTGCCCAGTGGTAGTCACTGTGCGGGGTGCTGAAAGAGTTAAGTGCTGGACAGAGAGAAGGGGCTGCACTGATCGGCAGTAACTCTTTCAGCACCCTGGACAGTGACTACCTCTGAACAGTGAGTACCATGCGCGGCACTCAAAATATAGATTTCTAATGTTTACTACAAAAAAAAACTGAAAAAAAAATAAGTTCATACTTACCCAGAACTCCCTGCTTCTTCCTCCAGTCCGGCCTCCTGGGATGACTTGCAGCGGTCACATGGACTGCCACGTCATCCAGGGAGGTCGGACTGGATGTCAAAAGACACCGGCCAGGGTACGTATGAACTGCTTTTTCTTTCTATCGATTCGGATGCTCTGCCCGAAAGGGCTGTCCCTTCTCTCTATCCAGCACTGATAGAGAGAAGAGGCTGCCGATCAGACCTGGATAAACAGAAGAGGTTGCTCTCTCCTGTACTTCTGCCCGCCCGGCCGTTGCTAGGCAACGGCTCCGTCACACGATGCCTTCCGTGTGCCTTCAGGTTTTTTTGACGGACCCATTGACTTGTATGAGCCCCACGGTCACGGAATCTCGGACCAAAGTAGGACATGCTTTACTTTTGTCGGAACGGAACAACAGGACTGTAAAAAAAAAAAACAAGTGTGCACGACCCCATTAAAATTAATGGGTCAGGGTGCTAGCCGTAAAAAAAAACAGCTAGCACCCTGAAGGAAAAAACAGAAGTGGGCTTGGGGCCTTAGTGTAGTAGAAAAAAAAAACTATTAGGACATGCATGCCGCTCATTCTGCGGAATTGAATCATTAATTGAAAAGGGCTCAAAATAATAGCAGTGAGGAGTGAAATTGGTGAAGTGATTCATTCTGTGGAATAACAGGTGTCAATTTTGGCCCTTATTTAAGGTAGGAGGGTGACATATGCTACACATGTTGGTTATAGTGCATTTCCTTCTGAAATACTGGGGAAAATGCCAGACAATGTTCTGATGTAAAACATACTTTGATTAAAAAGTTAATTGGAGGGGGAAAACATATAGAAGTGCAGAAAATTATAGGCTGCTCAGCTAAAATTATCTCAAATGCCTTGAAGTGGCAACCAAAAGCTGAAAGACACAGACGAAAGCGGGGAACTGCTGCTCAAATGGATTGAAGAATAGCCAAAATGGCAAAGGCTCAGCCAATGATCACCTCCAGAAAGATGAAAGAAGATCTGCAGTTACCAGTGAGTACTGCTACAATCAGAAGACTATTAAGTGAATCCAAATTGCCAACAAGAACGCCCCGCAAAGTCCCGTTGTTAAAAAAAATTGGTGAAGTGATTCATTCTGTGGAATAACAGGTGCCAATTTTGGCCCTTATTTAAGGTAGGAGGGTGACAAATTTTACACATGTTGGTTATAGTGCATTTCCTTCTGAAATACTGGGGAAAATGGGTCGTTTCAGACATTGTTCTGATGTAAAACATACTTTGATTAAAAAGTTGATTGGAGGGGGGAAAACACATATATAGAAGTGCAGAAAATTATAGGCTGCTCAGCTAAAATGATCTCAAATGCCTTGAAGTGGCAACCAAAACCTGGAAGAGGTGAACTACTGTTCCAATGGATCGAAGAATAGCCAAAATGGCAAAGGCTCAGCCAATGATCACCTCCAGAAAGACCAAAGAAGATGTGAAGTTACCAGTGAGTACTGCTACAATCAGAAGACGATTAAGTGAAGCCAAGTTACCAACAAGAACTCCCCGCAAAGTCCCGTTGTTAACAAAAGACATGTCCTGAATAGGTTAAAATTTGCCAAGGAAAACATTGACTGGCTCAAATAGAAATGTGGTAACGTTTTGTGGACTGATGAATGCAAAATTTATCTTTTTGGGTCTAGTGGCCGCAGTCAGACGGCCCCCGAGCACTGAATTCAGGCCACAGTACACTGAAGACAGGAAAGTATGGTGCTGCAATAATCATGATATGGGGATGTTTCTCATACCATGGTGTTGGGCCTATTTATCACATACAAGGGATCATGGATCTGTTTGAATATATCAAAATACTTGGAGATCATGTTGCCCTATGCCGAAGAATTGCCTTTGAAATGGGTGTTTCAATACGACACATTACCCATGACACCAGTAGGTGAACAACATCTTGGTTACAGACAAACAGGATTGAGGTAATGGAGTGGCCAGCCCAATCCCCTGACCTCAATCCCATAGAGAACTTGTGGGGTGACATCAAGAATGCAGTTTGAGGGAAAACCCAGAAATGCAGAAGAACTGTGGAATGGACTCCAATCTTCCTGGACTGGCATACCTGTTCAGAGGTGCCAGAAGTTGGTCGACTTCATGCAACACAGATGTCAAGCAGTTCTCAGAAACAATGGCTATGCCACTAAATATTAGATCAGTAAATTGAAATCTAAAAAAAAGCCTAATATTACTTTTTCTTTACTTTCTGTAAGGCCCCATGTACACGTCTGTGCCCATAATCACGGTCCATGATTACGGGCACGGCCGGCCCCAAATGCGGGATGCTCCCATATAAATTATGGGAGCACGATCCGTAAAAAGCAAATAATAGGACATACCTTATCTTTTGCGGAGCCTTTCTATGGCACTGACCCCTTCCCGTAATATATACAGGAATGTGTCCATGGGCAATAGAAGTGAACGGGTCTGTAATTATGGACAAATTCTATGGTCATATGCATGGGGTCTAAAGGATTAACACAAACTGGATAAATTCTGTTATTTTGATTTGGAATTTAACCCCTTTAGGACACAGCCTGTTTAGGCCTTGTGGACACAGATGATTTTTTCAAATCTGACGTGTCACTTTATGTGGTAATAACTCCGGAATGCTTTTACCTATCCAAGCGATTCTGAGACTGTTTTCTCGTGACATATTGTAAATTCAATATTTATTTGTGAAAAACGTCAAATTTTAGCAAAAATTAGCATTTTTCTAAATTTGAATGTATTTGCTTGTAAAACTGATAGTAATACCACACAAAATAGTTACTAGTTAACATTCCCCATATGTCTACTTTATATTTGCATCGTTTTTTTTCACGTCCTCTTATTTTTCTAGGACGTTACAAGGCTTAGAACTTTAGCAGCAATTTCTCATATTTTCAAGAAAATTTCAATAGGCCATTTTTTCAGGGACCATTTCAGTTCTGAAGTGGCTTTGAGGGCCTTATATATTAGAAAGTCCCCATAAATCAACCCCATTTTGAAAACTGCACCCCCTCAAGGTATTCAAAACCACATTCAGAAAGGATTTTAACCCTTTAGGCGTTTCACAGGAATTAAGGCAAAGTAGAAGTGAAATTTACAAATTTCATTTTTTTTGCCGAAATTCATTTGTAATAAAATAAAATCTGTAACACAGAAGGTTTTACCAGAGAAATGCAACTCAATATTTATTGCCCAGATTCTGCAGTTTTTAGAAATATCCAACATGTGGCCCTAGTGTCCTAATGGACTGAAACACAGGCCTTAGAAGCAAAGGAGCACCTAGTGGATTTTGGGGCCTCCTTTTTTTAGGAATATATTTTAGGCACCATGTCAGGTTTGAAGAGGTCTTGTGGTACCTAAACAGTCGAAACCCCCCAAAATTGACCCCATCTTTGAAACTACACGCCTCAAGGCATTTTTCTATGGGTATAGTTAGCATTTTCACCCCACAGTTTTTTTGCAGAATTTAGTGGAATTAGTCTGTGAAGATGAAAAACACCTTTTTTTTCTGTGGAAACAGATTTTTTTTTCATTTTTACAAGGAATAAAGGAGAAAAAACACCCCAACATTTGTAAAGCAATTTCTCCCGATTACGGCAATACCCCATATGTGGTCATAAACTGATGTTTGGACCCACAGCAGGGCTTAGGTGGGAAGGAGCGCCTTTTGGATTTTGGAGCGCAGATTTTGCTGGATTGGTTTTCAGTGCCATGTCGGGTTTGCAACGCCCCAGAGGTACCAAAACAGTAGAAACCCCCCAAAAGTGACCCCATTTTGGAAACTACACACCTCAATATATTTTTCTAGGGGTATAGTGAGCATTTTGACCCCACAGGATCTTTTTTAGAGCTAAGGTGACCAAAAAACAGCGATTTTGGCGCTTTAAATTCTTTATTTCTTACAGCGTTCACCGTGCGCAATAAATTACGTTTTACTTTATTCTGCGGGTCGGTATGATTACAGCGATACCATATGTGTATCGTTTTTTTAAAATTTTGCAGCGTTTGCACAATAAAATTACGTTTCTATAAAATAATTTATTTTCTGAGACACCATATTGTGAGCCGTAACTTTTTTATTCTTTCGTCAAAAAAGCTGTGGGAGGTCTTGTTTTTTGCGAGACAGGTTGTAGTTTTTATTGGTACTATTTTGGGGTATATGCGACTTTTTGATCACTTTTTATTTTATGTCTTGGGAGGGATGGTGACCAAAAAATAGCGATGCTGTCATAGTTTTACGTTTATTTTGTTTGCGGCGTTCACCGTGCGGAAAAATTAACATTGTAGTTTCATAGTTTGGGTTGTTACAAACACGGTGATACCAAATATGTGTATTTTTTTTAATGTTTTCATTTTTTCCCTATAATAAATGACTTAGGAAAACAAAAACTTTTCTTTTTACACTTTTATAAAACATTTTTATTAACTTTTTTTTTACTTTTTACATTTTCTTTTTTTGACCTGCAGCTCTGATCGCTGCTAGAATACATTACACTACCTAGGTAGTGTAACGTATTCCAACGGTCAGTGTGATGTCACAGTCACTCTGACAGTTAGTCTACGAGGACCAGCCAGAGGCTGGTCCTCATAGGCTTCCATACATGGCGGACCCGGAGGCCGTTGCCTGGCCTCCGGATTCCATCACAAGCATCAGCAGCCCCCACGTTTGCATGGGGGCTGCTGATGTGCTACAAACCCCCTACATGCGGAGATCGCAATCGAGCCCCGCATGTAACGAGTTAATTGCCTAAATCAGCGGCGATGAGCCGCTGATTGAAAACACTGGCGTGTCAGCTGGCGTGTCAGCTGATCTCCCAGTTCCCGATGCACACCTTGTCGCCGACAGTGTACATCGGGAACGACACAGTGACTTCCTGTCACTCTGACAGGAAGCCTATCAGGACCAGCCGAAGGTTGGTCCTGATGGGCTTCCGTCCATGGCAGCCATTGTTTGGCTTCCGTTTGCCATACTATCGGCAAACCCCGTGATTTCGGACTGGGGTCTGCCGATATGCTAGAAACTCCTAAAATTCGGCGATTTCAACCGATCGCCGAATTTAAGGGGTTAATTCGCCTAAATCATCGGCAAAGGACCGCTGGCCGGTAAGAGTGGAGTGTCAGTGTGCACCGGAAAAAACTCAGTAACTATACATCCTCATGCGGGAAGTAACCTCCCGCAACGACGTACAGTTACTTACTCGTGCGGATAGGGGTTAATGTGTAGTATTTCTAGTGCATTTGCATTTAGGCAAATAAAAGTTTTTATAATGATATTGCGCTTTATTTGCTTTTTTAAACTCTCTGCTATTATTTTTGAACACTACTGTACATCAAGTTTATGCAAAGACTCAATATTTACAGTGTTGACCCTTCTTTTTCAAGACTTCTGCAATTCGCCCTGGCATGCTGGATATCAGCCTCTGGGCCAAATCCTAAATGATGGCAACCCATTCTTACCTATTCGGTGCTTGGAGTTTATCACAATTTCTGTGTTTTTGTTAGTCCACATGCTTTTTGAGGGGTTTCCTTGGACCCAAAATTTCAATGTCTTGTTCACTGAGCCACTTAGTTTTCACTTTTGCCTTGTGACATGGTGCTCCATCATGTTGGAAATAGCATTGCTCATCACCAAATTTCTCCTGGATTGTTGGGAGTAGTTGCTCTTTGAGGATGTTTAGATACCATTCTTTATTTATGGAAGTGTTCTTAGGCAAAATTGTGAGTGAGCCCACTCCCTTGGATGAAAAGCAATCCCACACATGAATGATCTCAGGATGTTTTACTGTTGGTATGACACAGGACTCATAGTAGCGCTCACCTTTTCTCCTCCGGACAATTATTCTTCCAGATGTCTCAGTCTAAAGGGGGTTTCATTAGAGAAAATAACTTTACCCCAGTCCTCTGCTGTCCAATCCCTGTACTTCCTGCAGAATGTTAGTCTGTCCTTGATGTTTTTCTTGATAAGAACACTAGGCCAGTCTCCAAAAGCCTTCGCCTTACTGTGCGTGCAGATGCACTGACACCTGCCCACTGCCATTCCAAAGCAAGCTCTGCACTGGTGTTGAACGATCCCATAGCTGAATCCTCTTTAGGAGACGGTCCTGGCACTTGCTGGACTTTCTTGGGCACCTTGAAGCCTCTAATCAAAGCAATTGAACTTCTCTCCTTTGAAGTTTTTGATGATCCGATAAATGGTTGATTTACGGGCAATCTTACAAGCAGCAATGTCCTTGCCTGCAGAAACATGATGACTGTACGTGTTTTCTTGGAGGTAACCATGGTTAACAGAGATTTCAAGCACCATCCCCCTTTTAAAGCAACCAGTCTGCTCTTATCACTCTGTCATGCTGATTGAATTATATCAGCTTCCGTATCCTCATTAAAGGGGTTGTCCACTACCGGACAACTGAGGACCTATCCACCGGATAGTCCATCGGTATACGATTGGTGCGGGTCTGACACCCGGACCCACACAGATCAGCTGCTTCGGCTGCCTCCAGGCACCGGACGTCCATGCCGGAAGCAGATGGCTCCGGTCACAGAATAGGAGCAGTGCTGCAGCACGGCCGTTATGCAATGTACGGAGCCAACTGCTTCCAGCTCCGTACACTGCATACTGTGCAATGACATCCGGTGCCTGCAGGCAGCCGGAGCAGCTGATCGGTGCGGGGATAGTATACAGATTACCTATCTGGTGGATAGGTCATCAGTTGTCGGTTAGTGGACAACCACTTTAACACTTTCTCCCGAGCTAACGAGAAGATCACTAAAATGATGTTAGGTCATTTTGTGGCAGGGCTGAAATGCGGTGGAAATGGGGCTTTTGTGATTAAGTTAATTTTCATGGCAAGAAATGACTTTGCAATTAATTGCAATTCATTTGATCACTCCTCATTAGGCTGGATTCACACGAGCATGTTCGGTCCGTAAAGGATGGAACGTATTTCAGCCGCAAGTCCTGGACCGAACACACTGCAGGGAGCCGGGCTCCTAGCATCATAGTTATGTATGACGCTAGGAGTACCTGCCTCGCTGCGGGACAACTGTCCCGAACTGTAATCATGTTTTCAGTACGGGACAGTAGTTCCACGGAGAGGCAGGGACTCCTAGCGTCAGACATAACTATGATGCTAGGAGCCCGGCTCCCTGCAGTGTGATCGGTCCGGGACTTGCGGCCGAAATATGTTCTGTCCTTTACGAACCGAACATGCTTGTGTGAATCCAGCCTAACAGTTAATGCAAATTGCCACTATAAAAACTGAACAGCAAACTTTGTGAAACCCAAAAATTTACTTTAGGGGTTGGAAAGTTTTCTTCTGTGGACAAATATCATCCAGGAAAGATAAGGGGCTAAAACTAGAAATGTACAGGTATCAGCAAAAGGGAAGTTAGCTCACTAGATTGCTTTGTATGGAGATTTTGCAAGTTACTTCCAGGAGTGCATGGTAGTGGTACCAGCAACAAAATCTTTCCTAGTGTTATTTCAAGTTTCTAGTGTGATTACTTTCATGGGAATAGAAGAAAGCCAGGCCTGTTCTGCAAAACCTTCCTACACTGAAGTCTTAGAGAATAGGGAAATTGTCAGAACAGATCTAGCCCTTTGCCCTACAGGTATTACTCAATTATGTTAATCTCAACTAATCGCCCTTACATCATTTTGTACATAACCAAAAGCTGATAAATAGGATTTCCCCTGTTCACGTGTTAGGGAACTGTGAAGGATGGTTTATTTTCTTATATTCTCTGTATGAAATTACATTATGAATTATCAAGCAGGATGCCGAATTACTAAGATATGTATTATGTGAAAGTGATTATAATAATGTTTAAATGATTTAGTTTTGTGCAGCAGCCATCTTGTCTGTAGTTCCCATCTTGGCTCTTTTGTAGTGAATAAGAAAGTCATTGCTCCTTTAACGCAAGTAATGTTGATTTCGTATGTTTTATCTTTGACCTTGGCTCCCATACGAAGCTTGCAGAGAAGGCACAGGGAGTGAGATGGGAGGGTGGTAAATATGCGTGTGGGAGTGCCTCCCCCATCTTACAGGAACATTCTTGCCAAGAGAGATAAGGCCACCTGCAAACCTGATGTGTGAAGAATTATAATGATGTATCTGGAATGTATCGTATGTCTGTAATTGGCTGAATAAGAATTATTGTCACATTGCCTCTGATTGGTTAACCTCAAGTCTACACCCCATTTGAATGATATTATTATAGTGGAGTTTGGTAATAAACCTCCAGAGGAGTATTTTGAGCATATCAACAGCGTCCTCTCTCGATATATATCGGTATGAAATATCCTGATTAGGATGCTGGATAAAGTTCCTGGCGTGACATTCATCTAAAATTCAGTCTAATATATTTTGAGCCATTGACTTGTTTTTTTGAGCTGTCAGTTGGATAAGGGGCAGGGCTTAGCAAGGAGGGAGATACTTAACATTATTTTGCCTCCTATTGCAACAGAGAAGTGGGGTAAGGCCTCAGACAATTGTCTCACAAGTAGATAGAATTGTGAGGATTGAACATTAAAACCACCTGCTTGATATTTTGCCGCCAAAACTGCTCTGACCCGTCGAGGAATGGTCCCAACAAGAACACTTAGCAGTAGAGTCGTGTAAGGTGCGAGGTGGGCCTCATGGATTGGACATTTTTTCCACCACATCCAACAAATGCTCGATCAACTTACAATCTGGGAAATTTGGAGCCCAATATCTTCAACTCTGTCCCATTCCCCTAACCATTCATGAACAATTTTTGCAGTGTGGCAGGTGCTTATCCTGCTGAAAGAGGCCACTGTAAATAGGGGATGCCATTGCCATGAAAAGGTGTACTTGGCCTGCAACAATGTTTACGTAGGTGGCTCCTGTCAAAGTATTATCCACATGAAGGGCAGGCCCAAAGTTTTCTCAGTAGAACATTGCCCAGGGCATCACTTTGCTTCAGCCGCCTTGCATTCTTCTTGTTGCCATCTTTTTCCCAGGTAAGCAATGCACATGTACCCAGCAATCCACATGCTGTAAAAGAACACATGATTCATCAGACCAGGCCACCTTCTTCCATTGCTACATTTATAATACTCACATGTCCAATGTAGGCACTTTCGGTGGCGGACGGCGGTCAGCATGGGGATTCTGACAAGTCTATGGAAAACACAGCAAGCTATGATGCACTGTGTGTTCTGACATTTTTCTGTTATATCCAGCATTACTTTTCTAGCAATTTGTGCTATAGTAGCTCTTGTGTGGGACTAGATCAAATGGGCTAGACTTCACTCCCCACACGCATCAATAAGCCTTGGGTGCCTATAAACCAGTCTGTTGTTCTTCCTTATACCAGTTTTGGAATTTACTAACCACTACATACTGGGAACACTCCGCAAGACCTGCCGTTTGAGATGCTCAGACTCCTAGCCATCACAATTTGGCCCTTGTCCATGTCGTGCAGTTCCTTACGCTTTGCCCATTTTTTCATCTTTCACTTGCTTCCTCATATATGCCAGCCCTTGACAGGTGCCCTTGTAATGAGACAATCTATGTCATTCACTTAATCGGTCAGTGGTTTTAATGTTATGGCTGAAGAGCGTACTGTATATAATATATGAATATCCTATAAACTTTTTTTTTAAATTGAAATATGAGAAAACCGAATCAAACAAAAGGAGGAATTTTTTATGTGTATTTTTCATGTTTAATGTTCCTTTAAGCCTGATAGCTGTAGCTATTCAGTCTGTAGCTGTATCCGGCAATAATGTAGGCGTTTGAAACAGTATATTCCATGTCCGCACCCTCTAATTCCCTCCTATAGCAAAGTTATCCACTTAGAGATGCGGGGTACTGGTAAATGTTTCTGTGGTGAAACTACAAACGAAAAAGAAAAAAGAACAGACTAGCAGTTAGGCCGCTAGAATGCAGCTGCAGTACAGGTTGTCTGAATGAGGCCTTATGAATTATGTCCATATTTACCTCAATAATCAACATCAGTTGGAGATGAAGATCTTCCTTTGTATATAGCCAGTTCTCCTGTTCCTGGGAGCCGACCCTCACATGGTCCAGTCATGGGTTCAAATAAATCTATTTGCTGTTAAGGCCTCATGCCCACTTCAGTCTTTTTCTTCAGGGTGCTAGCCGTTTTTCTGACGGCTAGCACCCTGACCCATTCATTTCAATAGGGCCATGCACACTTCAGTTTTTTTGATGGTCCCGTTGCTCCGTTCCGATCCAAAGTAGAGCATGTCCTACTTTGGTCCGAGATTCCGTGACCGTGAGGCCCATGCAAGTCAATGGAGCAGTCAAAAAAACTGAAGGCACACGGAAGGCATCCGTGTGCCGTCCGTGTGTGACGGAGCCGTTGCCTAGCAACGGCCGGGCGGGCAGAAGTACATTACAGATATATTACACTAATCGGCAGCCACTTGTCTCTATCAATCACTGATAGAGAAAAGAGGCTGCTGATTAAAAATAAAATAAAAAACAGTTCATACGTACCTGGTCGTTGTCTTGGTGACGAGTCCCTCTTCTTCCTCCAGTCCGACCTTCCTGTATGATGCGGCAGCCTGTGATTGGCTGCAGAGGCCGCTGCAGCCTGTGATTGGCTGCAGAGGCGGTCACTTGGGATGAAGCGTCATCCTGACGTGCATGACTGCCACTACAGCCTGTGATTGGCTGCAGCGGTGACATGGGATGAAACATCATCCCTGGAGGCCGGACAGGAGGAAAGTAAATATGAACTTATTTTTTATTTCATTAAAATTGTATTTTCCGAGCGCCGGGCATGGTACTGTCCAGGGTGCTGAAAGAGTTACCGCCGATCAGTGCAGCCCATTAACTCTTTCAGCACCCTGTACAGTGACTAGCGCTGATCAACCATGGTCTTTCAGCACCCTGGACAGTACCATGCTTGACGCACGGAAACACAGAGTGCACACGGCCGCTAAAACGGGCACACGGATCCGTCAAAAACGGCCGTGAAAACGGTGTTGGAAGTGTGCACGAGGCCTAAGAGTACATCAACTTCTTGAGATCAGGCACTGTAGTTTCCCAGAAGTGTTCAGAACGTACATGGCCTGGTTTTTGGATTAAGTAGAGAAATCTGGCCATCTATGGCAGATTTAACCCGAAGTCAAGTTATAGAACGAAGTAACTGTACTAGATATACTCAGTGTGTGATACTGCGCTTCATGGGAGGCTACTCATACGGACTAAAATCCTAGCCTATTGGGATCCATATTCAATCAGTATAGAATAAGTTCCAAATACTGTGCTAATGTAATTCGATAGAACAATTTGTATCTAATATTTAAGAATACACTGATGATAGGTGAGAGATGAAACACAAAACTTAACCTCATAAGTCATTTGGATGGAAATACATCGGAATATTTCAGTGGGTAGAGACATTTTGTCATATATGCACTTCCAAATGCAACTGAAGGCACCTCATTGTGCTAGCCTCCTAAATGTCAGTGATCAGAAAAAGCTCTGATCGCCGTTTAACCTGTTATACGCTGCAGTCATTGCTGAGTGCATCATTTAGTCAAGTTTACCCTTTGAAGTCACATATGAAATGCCCCCTGATCATCGTTTCCTGCATGATTAGAAATCCCTGTGTCTTAATGAGGATCAGTGACAACGTCTATGGCATAAGTTACAATGTGTAAAATTGTCCTAGATATTTAATATATTAAAACTTACTTTGTGCTATAGTAATCTTTTTAGGCTGTTGAAATAATGATAATGTAATAATAAATAGACACATTTAGTATAATCTCAACTATTAAAACCCATAGAATAAATGTACCAATTTAGTGTTTTTATATGTATTAAAAAACAAACAAAATTAAACTTAGAATGACAAGGGATAAAAGCGGAAAAGAAAAACAATCTGGTACTAAAGTCCCAAATTAGCCTATGTTGGTCCTTATCCACTTGCTTCCGCAGCCGTTTTTTTATATTTGGTTTTCCTTCTCTGCCTTACAAAAACGGTTTATTTTTTGACGACATAGCCATATGTGGACTTGTTTTTTTGTGGGACGAGTTGTAGTTTTTAATGGCACTTAATGTACTATATAATACAAAATCCGGGGAAAAAAGGCAGCACGCCAGAAGTGTAAGAAATATACTTATTTAATCATCCAAGTACAGGCAACGTTTCACCATTCCATTGAAGGCATCATCAAGCAATGCTTGATAATGCCTTCAATGGGAAGATGAAACGTTGCTTGTACTTGATTAAATATGTATATTTTTTTACACTTCTGGAGGGCTGCCTTTTTTTCCTGGATTTTGTATTGAAGATTTTAGGGATTCGATCAAAATCCCTGAGGATTGCACCCGCCATTTATTTAGTTCTCGCTACAGTGCAGCTCCTATACATTTTTTTATTTTCTTTATTTTTTTACTTTCCCAGTACATTATATGGTACATAAAAAAAAAAAAACAAAGTTCTTTTGTGGGGTGGAATTGAAAAACAATACATTTCTCTACCATTTTTAGAGCATTTAACTTGCGGAAAAACCATGCTCACTCTTTTTTTCTGCAGGTCAATACGATTATGGGGATACCAAGTTTATATAGTTTTTCTTATGATGCACTACTTTTGCAAAGAAAAAAATTATTTGTTTAAAAAAAATAAAAATAAAAAGTTTTCCATATACTTGTTTTTTGTGAGGTGAGCTGTAGTTTTATTGGTAAATATGTGTGTGATTTTTTGATCACTATTTATAGCATTTTATTTAGGAGGTAAAGTGACCAAAACCAGCAAATCTTTTTTTTTTTTTTCGGTGTTCATTATGCAGGATAAACAATGTTAAATTGTAATAGATCAAACTTTTACAGGCGTGGTATTTACATTACCTTGAAAGAAAATGGGAAAAGTTTTATTTTTCACAACTTAATATTTTTTATTATATAGTACACAAAAAAATTTTCAACAGTTTTTACATTTTTGTCCTTTGAAGGTCTTGAATAAGCGATCATTTCATCGCATGTACAATACACTGCAAAACCGATGTATTGCAATATATAGAGTAGGTCACTGGCTCCTATTAAGGCTTAATAGATGCAGAAAAACGTCAGACCTGGGGGACTACATTAGACCCCCAGGCTGCCATGACAACCATCAACACCCTGCCATTGCATCGTGCGGTAGTGGGTGATGAGGTAAAAGAGGGGCTCCCCCCCTTTTTTTTTATTCTGTGGTCGCTATTGACTGTTGACATTTAAGTTATTCGGCGGCTGGAATCGGATTTATCTCTGATCCCGGCCCTTACAAGGAAGTTTCGGCTGTATGTTACAACCAAAACCAGCTGAGAATGGAGCGGTCTCACTCCTGACATTTGACGTAACTGTACATCATAGTCAAGATGGGCTTCCCGCAAATTACCATACAGTTATGGCACAGCAGGAAGTAGTGACAGAGTAAAGATAGCTGTTGTCCCTTAGGGTATGTTCACACGCAAACTCAAACGTCTGAAAATACGGAGCCGTTTTCAAGGGAAAACAGCTCCTGATTTTCAGCCGCTTTTTAAGCCACTCGTGTTTTTCGCTGCGTTTTTGGAGCTTTTTCCAATAGAGTCTATGAAAAACGGCTCCAAAAACGTCCCAAGAAGTGACCAGCAATTCTTTTTCGCGGCCGTTTTTCAAAACAGCTGCGCAAAAAAGTGGCCCGTCACAACAGAATGCCGTTTTTCCCATTGAAATCAATGGGCAGATGTTTGGAGGCGTTCTGCTTCAGATTTTTCGGGCGTTTACGGCCAGAAAAACGGCCGTGCGAACATACCCTAACAGCAGGCCATCTTTACTCCACACCCAAAAGGACCATCTAGGCTCCCCCGCATTCGCGATAGGTGTGATTAGCCGGTCAATTCTGACCGGCCAATTGCAGCATTTCTGGGCCAAACTCCAATAGCTGTGCCAGAAGGCACAGTGAATGGTAGTTGCTCTCATATACTACACCAATCTCTATCACCACCTTGTACCAAGGGGATCATAGTGGTGGTACTACCTCCCAGCGATTGATTGGTCTGTACAAATTTAGCGGGCTGACATTTGACGTAACTGTACACCATAGTCGAAATGTGCTTCCCGCAAATTACCATACATGGCTTGTACTGGCCTGTGTTGCTGGTTGTAGTGGCAATCTGCAGCTGCAAAGTTGCACTTCTCTCCCTGCCACAGTCTGTGTTAGGGTATGTTCACACGTCAGCGTCCAATACGCCTGAAATTACGGAGTGGTTTTCAGTCCTTTGACAGCGGCGCGTAAAAAAAAAACCCTGTGTGCACAGAACATCGTAACCCCATTGATTTTAATGGGCAGATGTTTGCCGGCGGTTTGGAGCCGTATTTTCGGACGTAATTCGAGGCGTATAACGCCCGAATTACGTCCGTAAGTAGGTTGTGTGAACATACCCTAACAGTAACTTTTGTTCCTGTTGCTTTCCTTCCTGTGTGCTTGCCTGCCCCTTAGTGATCAGTGATATATCACTGAAAATACCCATTTTTGGGCTGAAGTTGTGTTTTTTTTTGTCTCTTCATTTTTACACCCACACTGTTTTCCTGTGTGCGTCCTGAGGTTGCTGAAGGCGGATTAGTGATTCACATCACTGATCAGCTCTATCTACAGGGGGCTTGTATGAGGGCACTATGTATGGGGTTGCACTATGTATGGGGTACCATCGTATGGGGGCACCATCTCCAGGGGGCACTATGTATGGGGGCACCTTCTCTGGGAGGGCACTATCTACAGGGAGCTCTATGGTTGGGCACTATCTTCAGAGGGCACGGTGTGTGGGACACAGTGTATGGTGCTTTTATAATCAGGGACACTGTGTACGGCGCTATTATATTTAGGGGCATAGTGCGTGGCACCAGAATTTTATCTTCATTTATAGGTGCGGAAATGTTTGAAAAGTGAGAAGCTGAAGACTGAGCAGCAAACTGCAGAAATGGGCCGTGGCCAGGAGAAGCCATCATGAGGTCTGGACCGGATGGAGAAGATAAGAGAAAAAGAATGAGTCCAACCTGAGAAGACGTCACCTGTGAGTCTCTCAATGTAAATGTTTATTCTGCCTCTAATCAGTACTGTAGTCACTGTATGATCTACAGTGAGATGATGGGTGGCATGATTTTTTTTTTTTGTTAAAACGGCAACTCCCAGCATAATTTTACCATTGTTCAAGCCATGCTGGGAGCTGTAATTTTACGCTGTACAAACCTATACGGCAGGAGTTACACTGAATTTGCAAATGATCTCTGAGCTGTATGTGTGCTGGTGCTGTATTTATGTACTGGTGCTATATATTTATGTACTGAGCTATGTTCTAGTACTGTATATATTTACTGAGCTATGTTCTGGTGCTGTATATACTAGTATGCACTAAACTTGGTTCTGGGGATGTATTTATGCACGGAGCTTGGTTCTGGTGCTGCAATCATATAGAATATATACTACTTATAACAACATTACAGGGCAGATGGAATTGTTGCAATTCATGGTCTATTTAATGGGATCCGGTCAGGTAGTTTTTAACCCCTTGAACCGCCACCATGTGGTAATACATGACCTGACAATATTTCCAAACATTCCCCTGTCTATTTTTTTACAGATACAGCAAAATCTATAAAGTCAACTTTTAAAAACGGCTCACGCTGTATGCTAAATACTCTTAAAAGGGGTCATGGGGCTGTGCCACTATCCTGAAGAGTCACACAGTCCTGACTCCAAATCCATCTTTCCATGCTTGATTGACATCTTCCTGGCTGTTCTACATCACCATCAGTCTCCTCCAGCTTTCTCGGATGCGCCATTGCCTTGTACTCCATGGGCAGGTACCGTACAGCGAGGTGTACTCAGCAATGGCGCATCTGCAAGAGGTGGAGGAGGCTGGTAGTGATGTAGAACAATCAGGAAGAATGTCAATCAAGATTTGGGGGGGGGGGGATTTACATTTTTGCTTCAGGCAGCAAAAAAGCTAGACTCTGCCTGGCTACGTGGACCCACGTAGATGCAGCGGAGATTATGACATTTTAGGATCTTGTTCTACATATGAGGCTAGTGAAGAAGCCAGAGATTAGGCAATAATAGAGTACAGCTATTTTGTACAACAACCCGATTTACTGCATGGTCATGAAGCGATTTAAAAATTCTTGCATTATACTGATAATGTACAGTGCCGGCAATGTGATGACCTCACATTTAACAGTCTATTTAGAATCAGGCCAGTTCTTGATCATTTTTGCACCAAGTTTGCCCAAGCTTACACCCCTGAAAAGTACATTTCCATAGAGGAGTCCCTGATCCATTTTAATGAAAGTAAAAAAATCTGCCCAAACCTGCCCAGTAAGACAGCAAGGTATGGAATTCAAATGTACAAGCTGTGCGGGAGTAAACCTGTGGGTGTACCCTGAGATAGAGTTTACAAAATATAAGGACTCCAGGATTGAACCCCTGAAGACCTCCCCCTTCCTGGGTTTTAGTGGGAAAATAGTGTGGGGTTTGGTGAACCCACACCACTGCTGGACCAGGGATACCACCTCAAGGTGCATAACTTTTATATGAACAACCCACTCTTTAAGTGCCTCTCTACCAGAAGTACTGCAGCATAAGGCACCCAGTTATAAGTGGTGTACCACAGGGTTCAGTGCTGGGACCACTATTATTCAACTTATTTATTAATGATATAGAGGATGGGATTAATAGCACTATTTCTATTTTTGCAGATAACACCAAGCTATGCAATATAGTTCAGACTATGGAAGATGTTTGTGAATTGCAGGCAGATTTAAACAAACTAAGTGTTTGGGTGTCCACTTGGCAAATGAAGTTTAATGTAGATAAATGTAAAGTTATGCACCTGGGTACGAAAAACCTGCAAGCATCATATGTCCTAGGGGGAGCTACACTGGGGGAGTCAATTGTTGAGAAGGATCTGGGTGTACTTGTAAATCATAAACTAAATTTCAGCATGCAGTGTCAATCAGCTGCTTCAAAGGCCAGCAAAATATTGTCGTGTATCAAAAGAGGCATGGACTCGCGGGACAGGGATGTAATATTACCACTTTACAAAGCATTAGTGAGGCCTCATCTAGAATATGCAGTCCAGTTCTGGGCTCCAGTTCATAGAAAGGATGCCCTGGAGTTGGAAAAAATACAAAGAAGAGCAACGAAGCGAATAAGGGGCATGGAGAATCTAAGTTATGAGGAAAGATTAAAAGAACTAAACCTATTTAGCCTTGAGAAAAGACGACTAAGGGGGGACATGATTAACTTATATAAATATATGAATGGCCCATACAAAAAATATGGTGAAATCCTGTTCCATGTAAAACCCCCTCAAAAAACAAGCGGGCACTCCCTCCGTCTGGAGAAAAAAAGGTTCAACCTGCAGAGGCGACAAGCCTTCTTTACTGTGAGAACTGTGAATCTATGGAATAGCCTACCGCAGGAGCTGGTCGCAGCAGGGACAGTAGATGGCTTTAAAAGAGGCTTAGATAATTTCCTAGAACAAAAAAATATTAACTGCTATGTGTAGAAATTTTTTACTTTCCTTTTCCCATCCCACTTCCCCTTTCCCATACCTTGGTTGAACTTGATGGACATGTGTCTTTTTTCAACCGTACAAACTATATGGGGGGATGATACTGTGGGGAGGCTCTATGGGAGCATGATACGATGTGGGCTGCACTGGATGTGTATGGGCAGGGATTGGGCGGGGTTAGAGGCATGGCTTAATCGAAAAGATTTGCATCTGTTGTCTCTCTCTTTGCAATACTTGATTTGAGAGATCAACCCCTCCCATATACCAATACCTCTGAACTTTCAAGTACTGAAGCCATACAGTGCCAAGCAGAAAACAAGGGTGTAGTGCAAAAAGCTGGTCGTGCATATCATATAAATGGCACCGTATAAAGATCAGGGGGGGCATCCAGGAACCATTATTGAGCGGTCCCGCCCTTCATAAATTCTGAAGGCGGTAATATATCCTGACCCACTTTCACACAATTTATAAAGCTTAATGCCATATCTGGCCCTTTTGGAGGCTAGATATTGGCGAAAGCTAAGCCTTTCATGAAAGTTAAGGAGGGATTCGTCCACACTTACGTTCTGCTCTGGGGTTTAAAGTTGCAGAAATAAATAGTTTAGGCAATTTATCAGTGGTCTTAATTTGAACAACCGATCATGGCGTGCATTAGTACTTGGGGGGGGGGGGGTGGGTGCTATGAGTTGCCATTGAAGTGGAGGAACCTCATTATCGTTTCGTAACGAGACCTGGGCATTACACAAGAATACACTAGGGTGGCTTGGACGGGTCTTGTTGACCAGTACAATCCTATGGTGATCTTTTTTTCCAATACCCATATTTAGAGTGAGCCCCAATTATTTTTTTTTAATTCTGACAAATTGGTGGGTGTCCAATCTCTGGCATGGGTGGATGAAGTTTTCTGCCTTATATACTGAGTGGCATATGAGTGGCATATGAATTGTTTTGGTGGATGATTAAATTTAGGAGGTAGTCAGTAATAAATAAACTGAAGCAAAATTTGAATTGTCCACAATTAGGCCTCATGCCCACAGCTGTAGCCGTGTGCACGGCCCGTGATTACAGTACTGCCGGCCGCGGAGTGTCATCTGCGGGCTGTCCGCCATTCGAGCACATTGATTTGAACAAGCTTACACATAGGGATGTGCTGCCGACAACGATAATATTTTATCCCTTTAGGACACAGCCTGTTTTGGCCTTGTGGACACAGATGATTTTTTTCAAATCTGACAGGTCACTTTATGTGGTAATAACTCCGGAATGCTTTTACCTATCCAAGCAATTCGGAGATTGTTTTCTCGTGATATTTTACTTTTTGTTTGTGAAAAACGTTGGCCGATAAATTCAATATTTATTTGTAAAAATTTGCATTCTTCTAAATTTAAATGTATTTTCTTGTAAAACAGATAGTTAAACCACACAAAATAGTTACTAGTTAACATCCCCCATATATCTACTGTATGTTTGCATCGGTTTTCTCACATCCTTTTATTTTTCTAGGACGTTACAAGGCTTAGAACTTTAGCAGCAATTTCTGATATTTTCAAGAAAGTTTCAAAAGGCTATTTTTTCAGGGACCAGTTTAGTTCTGAAGTGGCTTTGAGGGCCTTCTATATTATAAAGTCCCCATAAATCACCCCATTTTGAAAACTGCACCCCTCAAAGTATTCAAAACCACATTCAGAAAGTATTTTAACACTTTAGGCGTTTCACAGGAATTAAGGCAAAGTAGGTGAAATTTACAAATTTAATTTTTTTTGCCAAAATTCATTTGTAATAAAAAAAATCTGTAACACAGAAGGTTTTACCAGAGAAACACAACTCAATATTGATTGCCCAGATTCTGCAGTTTCTACAACGTGGCCCTAGTGTCCTAATGGACTGAAGCACCGGACTCAGAAGCAAAGGAGCACCTAGTGGATTTTGGGGCCTCCTTTTTTTAGGAATATATTTTAGGCACCATGTCAGGTTTGAAGAGGTCTTGTGGTACCTAAACAGTTGAAACCCCCCAAAAGTGACCCCATTTTGGAAACTACACCTCTCAAGGCATTTTTCTAGGGGTGTAGTTAGCATTTTGACCCCACAGTTTTTTGGCAGAATTTAGGAGAATTAGTCTGTGAAGATGAAAATCACCTTTTTTTCCTGTGGAAACATAGATTTTTTTCATTTTTACAAGGAATAAAGGAGAAAAAGCACCCCAACATTTGTAAAGCAATTGTTCCCGATTATGGCAATACCCCATATGTGGTATTAAACTGCTGTTTGGTCCCACTGCAGGGCTCAGAAGGGAAGGAGCGCCTTGGATTTTGGAGCGCAGATTTTGCTGGATTGGTTCTCAATGCCATGTCGAGTTTGCAACGCCCCGGAGGGACCAAAACAGTGGAAACCCCCCAAAAGTGACCCTATTTTGGAAACTACACCCCTCAAGGAATTTTTCTAGGGGTATAGTGAGCATTTTGACCCCACAGGTTTTTTGTAGAATTTAGTGGAATTAGGCCATGAAAATGAATATCAAGATTTTTGTCCACTAAAATGTTGAATTTTTTTAATTTTCACAATGGATAAAAGAGGGAAAGCACCCTCAACATTTGTAAAGCAATTTCCCCCGATTACGGCAATACCCCATATGCGGTCATAAATGTTTTTTTATTAGAAATTAATTAACCCTTTCAGTACTGATCCTTTTTTGCTTTTTCCATTTTCGATTTTCACTCCCCGCCTTCCAAGATCTATATATTTTTTTATTTCTCCATCAATAGAGCGGTGTGAGGGCTTATTTTTTTGCGGGAAGAGTTGTAGTCTCTATTAACACCATTTAAAGTACCATAAAATGTACTGGGAAACTGAAAAAAAATAATTTGCGGTCTGAAATTGGAAAAAACTGTGATTCCTCCATTGTTTTTGGGGTTTGTTTGTAAGTCTTTCACCATGCGGCAAAAACGACAACTTTAGTTTTATTCTGCGTCTCAATACGATTACGGTGATACCAAATTTAAGTTTTTTTATATTTTACTACTTTTCCAAAGAAGAGACCATTTGTTAAAATGTAATTGTTTTGTATCATCACATTCTGACATCCAGAACTTTTTTATTTTTTGGACGATTAAGCTATGTGGGGGCTTATTTTTGGCGAGACGAGCTGTAGCTTTTATTGGTACCATTTTATGGTACATACATCTTCCTGATCACTTTTTATTACATCTTTTTTTTTTTAGAGCTAAGGTGACCAAAAAACAGATTTTGGCGTTTTAAATTCTTTATTTCTTACAACATTCACCGTGCGCAATAAATTACGCTTTACTTTATTCTGCGGGTCGGTACGATTACAGCGATACCATATGTATATAGTTTTTTTTTACGTTTTGCAGCGTTTGCACAATAAAATTACGTTTCTATAAAATAATTTATTTTCTGAGACCCCATATTCTGAGCCGTAACTTTTTTATTTTTTAGTCAAAAAAGCTGTGGGAGGTCTTGTTTTTTGCGGGACGGGTTGTAGTTTTTATTGGTACTATTTTGGGGTAAATGCGACTTTTTGATCACTTTTTATTTTATATCTTGGGAGGGGTGGAGACCAAAAAAATAGCGATGCGGACATAGTTTTCCGTTTATTTTGTTTGCGGCGTTCACCGTGCGGAAAAAAATAACAGTTTCATAGCTTGGGTCGTTAAAAACACGGGGATACCAAATATGTGTACTTTTTTTTTAACGTTTTAATTTTTTTCCTATAATAAATTACTTATTATAGGAAAACAAAAACTTTTATTTTTACACTTTTTTAAAACATATTTACTAACTTTTTTGAACTTTTTACACTTTTTTTTTTTACCTGCAGCTCTGATCGCTGCTAGAATACACTACACTACCTAGGTAGTGTAATGTATTCCAACTGTCAGTGTGACGTCACAGTCACTCTGACAGTAAGGGTATGTGCACACACACTAATTACGTCCGTAATTGACGGACGTATTTCGGCCGCAAGTAGTGGACCGAACACAGTGCAGGGAGCCGGGCTCCTAGCATCATACTTATGTACGATGCTAGGAGTCCCTGCCTCTCCGTGGAACTACTGTCCCGTACTGAAAACATGATTACAGTACGGGACAGTTGTCCTGCAGAGAGGCAGGGACTCCTAGCATCGTATATAACTATGATGCTAGGAGCCCGGCTCCCTGCACTGTGTTCGGTCCGGTACTTGCAGCCGAAATACGTCCGTCAATTACGGACGTAATTAGTGTGTGTGCACATACCCTAAGTCTACGAGGACCAGCCAGAGGCTGGTCCTCATAGGCTTCCATACATGGCATACCCGGAGGCCGTTGCCTGGCCTCCAGATGCCAGCAGAAGCATCAGCAACCCCTACAATTGCATGGGGGCTGCTGATGTGCTACAAACCCCCTAAATGTGGCGATCGCAATCGAGCACCGCATTTAACCGGTTAATTGCCTAAATCAGCGGCGATGAGCCGCTAATCGGCAACACTGGAGTGTCAGCTGTCGGGACAGCTGACCTTCCAGTTCCCGATACACACCTTGTCGCTGACAGTGTGCATCGGGAACGACACAGTAACTTCCTGTCACACTGACAGGAAACCTATCAGGACCAGCCGAAGGTTGGCCCTGATGGGCTTCCGCCCATGGCAGACACGGAGGCCATTGTTTGGCTTCCATTTGCCATGCTAACTATCGGCAAACCCCGCGATTTCGGACCGGGGTCTGCCGATATGCTAGAAACACCTAAAATTTGGCGATTGCAACCGATCGCCGAATTTAAGTGGTTAATTCGCCGAAATCAGCGGCACAGGACCGCTGGCCGGCAAATGTTGAGTGTCAGCTGTCGGCGACAGCTGACGTCCCGGTTCCCGGTGCACACTGTCGCCGACAGTGTGCACCGGAATCAACTCAGTAACTATATGTCCTCGTGCGGGAAGTAATCTCCCGCAACGACATATAGTTTCTTACTCGTGCAGGTAGGGGTTAAAACGATACGATCAGCAGATGAATCCATAAATTTGTGTTAAGGCCCTTTTACACAGGGGAATTATTGGGGACGAGCGTTAACACACATTCATGGATTATTAACTGCTCTATTTATTTACCCCAGAGGCAGATTTTTCGTTATTTTTATTTTTTAGTTATCTCTCTGCTCATAATAAAAATTAAAAAAACATGGAATTAATTAAACTAATCTAGAAAATGAAAGACTCATAATTCTTGTAAAAAAGGCAAATAAATAGCGATACCAAATTAATTTATTTTCTTACGTTACTTTTTTGACCTAGGGGACTTGAACCAGTGATCGTTAGATACTAATGTATTGCAGTATATGGTCATTTTTACAGGCTTCTGTTCAGCCCTGCCAGAGACACGGCTTATTTATTAGGCCCCTGCCATGGCAACCATCGGTACCCCGCGATCGTGTTGCCGGGGGGGGGGGGGGGGCCAATGAGCTGTTGGAGGGGGCCGCCCCCGCTATTCAATGCTTCAGATGCTGCGGGCGTGGTTGACCACAGAATTTGAAAGGTTAAACTGCCAGGAACAGCGCAATTGCTGTTCCTGACCGTTAGTCCTGGGTGTCAGCTGTAATACGCAGCTGACACCCGCAGCATATGGAGTGGGCTCAGCGCGAGCCCACTTCATACATCACCACCCCACACCAGGACATGCCATTACGTCCAGGTGCCCAAAGGGGTTAATTAGAACATGGTTAGAGTGGATATTGGAGGAACCTTTTTTCAGTAAATCTGCCCCTAAATGTGTGACTGTTAAAAAAGAATGGCGTTTCATACACCAGTCTAAGGGTATGTTCACACGGCTTAGCAAAGTACGTCTGAAAATACGGAGACGTTTTTGTAGCAACTCACATTTTTTGCGGCGTATTTTACGGACGTTATTGGAGCTGTTTTTCAATGGAGTCCATGAAAAACGGCTCCAAAAACGTCCCAAGAAGTGACATGCACTTTTTCGCGATTGTCTTTTTACGCGCCGTATTTTGACAGCGACGCGTAAAATAACACCTCGTGGGAACAGAACACCGTAAAACCCATTGAAAGCAATGGGCAGATGTTTGTAGGCGTAATGGAGCAGTTTTTTCAGCCGTAATTCGAGGCATAAAACACCCGAATTACGTCTGAAAACACTGCATGTGAACATACCCTTAATATGAAGCCCGCAGGAGTAAGATGCAGCTAATTAAAGGTCCATGCCCCTTAATAAATGTGTTGCAGTCTCTGCAGTCCGTGTGCAAGACAGGGAAATCTATGCCAGTTACGAGTAGGCGTAGATTACCACTTTAATTTAATACACGTTTTGGCGTACATTATAGTAAATGTGTTGGACCACGAGTGGTTCCACCCCATTCCGCTATGCCCCGCTAGTTCTTTGTTAAAGTGTTGTGAGCAGTGTAAATGCATTAAAAAATGGTGCGCAATTGCTTGTTGTTACAATGTATGGTATCACGAGGCCTAGATCCAAAGAGCTCTCTTTAGAGGCCTTCAGAAAGGGTATAGAGTCCTAGAAGTCTAGAAAGGATTTAAAAAGATCACCAAATGTACATCAATCATTCCATGCATAAGATTTCAAACAACTGCCAAGTTACCCAGGCCGTCCCAGCAAGTTTAGCTGAAGCACAGGATTTATGATGCTAAAGGACGTCTATAAGAGCCCCAGAATTTCAGTTGTAGAAGTTTTAACAGGAAGAAGGGGCATAAATAACATTGTCTAGATGTGCTATGCTAACTTTAGGAGGTGAAAACGTATGCACATTAGGCCCTGTTCACACAGAGTTTTGTGCAGGCGGAAAAATCTGTTATTTTGGTGCAGGTTCATACAGTTTCCGCGTCAAAAACTGCGCCGAAAACCACAATGTGAACAGGGCCTTAAAGTTCTGTTTTTTGCCTTAATTATGGCTTGTGTCACAGTAAAACAAGATATTTTACACCTTCAAAGTGTTAGACATGTTATGTAAATCAAATAGTTCAAACCCCCAAAAATCCATTTTAATTCAAGCTTGTGATGCAACAAAACAGGAAAAACATTAAGGGTTGTTAGCACTTTGACATACAGTGCCTTGAAAAAGTATTGAGTCTGCTATTACAAAGAGGCAGCACAAATGAGATGTACATGGAATGTGTGCAAGAAGGAAACATTTGCGGTCCAGAAACAACATGACTGAAGGTTGCCCATTTGCACCTAGGCAAATGCCAAGACTTCTGGAACAATGTGCTCTGGGCAGAGACGATAAATATATTATCTGGCCAAATACAGCATTTAAGTAGAAGAACCGTATAAGAACTGCTGCAGCATGACCATCACAGCTCACCATAATAGAACGCACAATGAGTTCTTCATTGTACCAGTGGGTGCTTAACCCCTTAACGCTATGTGAGGTAATAGTCCGTCACAGGCATTGTCCTGTTAACGCAAACTGACGGACTATTACGTCAGAGCATTAACAGGGTACTGTGTCTGCAGACACAGTTTTAAAGCAGTGATAGCTTAACGCTATCACTGCTTCAAGGCCAGGACTGGAGTTAGCTTCCGATCCGGCCGATTAACCCCTTAGATGCAGCGCTCAAAAGCGAGCGCTGCATCTATGGTGTTTACAAGCACATCGGAACCCCGCAATGAAATCATGGGGTTTAGATGACCGCTCCAGCAGACCGGAGGCCTAACAATCTCAATACCTATGAAAGATTGTAAGGACAAATAGTATATCCAAAGAATAAACAACACATAGCACAAATAATGTACCTATGACAGTATAAAACAAACTTTATTTATATTGCACATAACAGCAAATTGGCCATCACAAGATAAAAACAGTATTACACACGTTAAAAAGGAAAGTGTGGAGAAACAACGTGAATAATCCATGTAAGATGCTAGCACAATGTAAACATCATGTGATGTGGTACAGTACAGAAATCGACATCAAAAGATGATATATCATAAGACAAATTATAGAGCAAGAAGAGGAAGCCGTAGATGTATTATACACCTAGCCACAAAATTGTGCACACCTATACAGAATGCAGGGCTAGGGCTGAACAAATAAACCCAATACTGGCCCTACTTCATGGGCTAAGAGAGCTGTACAAAACCGTGGATTGCATGGTGGATCATGCACGAAATAACTCCTCACGGACCGCCCCCGACGTGCGTTTCGCCGTCAGCTTTCTCAATGGGTACAATGGCCTAACAATGGCCTCCTGTCTGCCAAGAACGGAGCCTGCTAAGTCCCGTCCAGAGGCGGGGCCTAAAAGGCGTCAGGCCGCAGTAACAAGATGGTGTAGGCTCAGAAGCTGAGCCTGCGACATCAGCCGCCGGTGTCAGCTGTATGTTACAGCTGACACCATGCTGTACCGGCAGGGAAAAGAGCTAGCTCCGATCCCTGCCATTAACCCCTTAGATACCGCAATCAAAACCGATTGCGGCATCTAAGTGGCTTGTAGCGATCGGCATCGACACGATGGGATTGTGAGGATGCCGATCGTTGCTATGGCAACCGGAGGCCTAACAATGGCCTCCTGGTCTGGCATGTACGATAGCCTATTAGGCACCGCCCACAGACAGGACCTAATAGGCTTACTGTCAGTGAATGACTGACAGCTCTAATGCATTGCACTACGTGGGTAGTGCAATGCGTTATAGTAAAGATCAGAGGTGCAGGCCCTCAAGTCCCCTAGTGGGACAAAAGAAAAAAGTTCAATACAAGCGTAAAAAGAAAAGTTTCAAATTAATTAAAACAAACACTGCCTTTTTTCTTATAAGTCTTTTATTATAGAAAAAAAATTAAAACGTTAAAAAAAAAGTACACATATTTGGTATCACCGCGTCCGTAACGACCCATTCTATAAAACTATAATGTTATTTTTCCCACACGATAAACACTGCAAAAAAATAAATAAAAACAATGCCAGAATCGCTATTTTTTTTTTTTATCACCACCCATCTGAAACCATGGAATAAAAATGTCCCATGTACCCCAAAATAGTACCAATAAAAACTAAAACCCGCCCCACAATAAACAAGCCATTACACAGCTTGTTTGACTGAAAAAAAAAAAAGTTCTGTCTCTCAGAATATGGGGACACAAAATAGTGTGTCCAAAAGCGGGTAAGATCGGGCACCATTTATCAGTGCGACACTGGCCACATATCTCTTTTTTTTACCGCATTATTATACCCTGTTATTATGCCCCTGATGTACTCCGCCCAGCTTACATATGCCCTGATGTTCTCCGCACAGCCTACATACGCCCCCACATTAAAAGCTGAAATACCAGTAAAACTCCAAACAGAAATACTACCAAGCAAAATCTGCGCTCCATAAGCCAAATGTTGCTCCCTGCCTTCTGATGCCTGTAGTGTGCCCAAACAGCAGTTTACGTCCACATATATGGCACCGCCATACTCGGGAGAACCAGCTTAGCAGTTTACGAGGTGTGTCTTCGGTGGCACAAACTGGGCACAACATATTGTGCACTAAAATGGCATATCAGCGGAAAATTGCAATTTTTCACTTTGCATCATCCGCTGCACATTAATTACTAATGAAAAATCACCTGTGGGGGCAAAATACTCACTACACCCCTTAAAATGCCTTAAGGGGTGTAGTTTCCAAAATAGGGGTCACTATTTGATGGTTTGTTTTACTATTTGACCTCAGGACCCTGCAACTGTGGGACAATACTATAAAAATCACCAAAATAGACCTCAAATGCGCATGTTGCTCTTCACTTCTGAGCCCTGTGATATGTCCAGGCAAATAATAAATGCCTTGAGGGGTGTAGTTTCTAAAATGGGGTCACTTCTTGGGGGCTTCCACTGCACTCTGGTACTTTAGGGTTTTGCAAATGCGACATGGCACCCAAAAACCAATCCAGCAAAATCTGCATGCCAAATAGCGCTCCTGCCTTGAGCCCTGCCGTGTGTCCAAACAGCAGTTTATTACCACATGTGGGGTATTTCCGTACTCTGGAAAAATTGCTTTACAAATGTTGGGGTGCTTTTTCTCCTTTATCTCTTGGGAAAATGGAAAAAATTTAATTTTTTAGTGGAAAAAATGCTCACTGTACCGCTATATAGATTCCTTAAGGGGTGTAGTTTCCTAAATGGGGTCACTTTTGGGGGGTTTCCTACTGTATTGGCCCGCAGGCACTTTGCAAATGTGACATGGCACACAAAAACCTCCTTCCATTTTGAGCCCTGCCGTGTGTCCAAACAGCAGTTTATGACCACTTAGGGGGTTTTGCCGTAATCTAGAGAAATTGCTTTTCAAATGTAGGGGTGCTTTTTCTCCTTTATTCCTTGTGAAAATGGAAAAATCTGAGCTAAAACTACATTTTATTAGAAAGAAAATTTAGATTTTCGTTTTCACGGCCTAATTCCACTAAAATCAGCAAAAAACTTGTTGGGTCAAAATGCTCACTATACCCCATTAAATTCCTTGAGGGGTGGTTTCCCAAATGGGGTCACTTTTGGGGGATTTCCACTGATTTGGTCCCTTAGGAGCTTTGCAAATGTGACATGGCACCGAAAACCATTCTCGCAAAATTTGAGCTCCAAAAGCCAAATAGCACTCTTTCCCTTCTAAGCCCTGCCGTGGCTCCAAACAGCAGTTTATTACCACATATGGGGTATTACCGTAATCGGGAGAAATTGCTTTTCAAATGTTGGGGTGTTTTTTCTCTCCTTTATGCCTTGTAAAAATGTTACATTTCTAAGTTGTATTGGAAAAAAATGTCGATTTTCATTTTCACTGCTTCATTCCACTAAATTCAGCAAAAAAAAACATGGGGTCAAAATGCCCACTATACCCCTTGATAAAGTCCTTGAGGGGTGTAGTTTGCCAAATGGTATCTTTTTTTTGCAGTGTTTCCACTGTTTGGCATCACAAGACCTCTTCAAGCCTGACCTGGTACCTAAAATATATTCTCATAAAAAGGAGGCCGTAAAATCCTCTAGGAGCTCCTGTACTTCAGTCCATTAGCACAGTAGGGCCACATGTGGGATATTTCTAAAAACTGCAGAATCTGGGCAATAAATATGGAGTTGCGTTTCTCTGGTAAAACCTTCCGTGTTTCAAAAAAAAAAAAAAAAGGATAAAACATGAATTTCTGCAAAAAAAATTAAATTGGTAAATTTCATCCCTAATTTGCTGCAATTATTGTGAAACGCCTAAAGGGTTAATAAACTTTCTAAATGCAGTTTTGAATACTTTGAGGGGTTCAGTTTTTAAAATGGGGCGATTTATGGGGGATTGTATTGTATGGGCCCGTCAAAACCACTTCACAACTGAACTCTTCCATGTAAAAATAGCTTTTAGAAATTTTCTTGAAAATGTGAGAAATTTGAAGTTCTAAGCCTTGTAACGTCCTAGAAACATAAAATGAATTAAAAAAACAATGCCAATCTAAACTAGACATATGGGGAATGTTAATTAGCATTTATGAGTGTGGTATAACTGTCTTACAAGCAGAAGCAATAAAATTTAGAAAAATGCTAATTTTTGCAATTTTTCACTAAATTTTGGCGTTTTTCACAATAAAATACTGAACAAAGAGCAAATTTTACCACTAACTTAAAGTACAATGTGTCACGAGAAAACAATCTCAGAATCGCTTGGATAGGTAAAAGCATTCCAAAGTTATTACCACATAAAGTGACATCAGATTTGAATGGGGATGCATTCTGAACGTGCCAACTAGTCCACGTCCTTAAAGGGAACCTGTCATCAGCATTTCACCTATTAAACCATCAATACCTGGTGGTAGTGGGTGAAAAATCATTTCTATATAACCTATAACTGTCTTCTTAGTCGGCTCTGTAGCTTTAGTATTCAGTTTTTTTAGTGTTCCCACACTGTATGCACATGAGCATAAAAGAGTCAAATCTTCGCTTGAAAAGAGTCATAACTTCATTCCTCAAGCCTTTCAGAGTTTACCCGGCCTCCTTACTTTTTATTGACAGCTCCACGCCTCCCAACAGCACACACAATTCCACGCTTCTGCATTGATGTCCTCTTCTGGTGTGTGCGCACAACGGGATACCAGATTATTACGATAAAAAGCGCAAAATGTTTGCAGACCGTTATTTACAGTTGGAGGAGGAGTTTATGAGAGGGGATAACGGAAATGAACTAGCAGCGGCTAGTGAGGGATAAGTAAAGTTCAATAGGTGAAATGCTGGTGACAGGTTCCCTTTAAAAAGGAATGTGTCGCTAGAGAAAAAAATATATTTTTTTAGTTAAACGGTTAGTATATAAATGATTACACATTGTTCTAATTTTTTACATTTTTTCACAATTCAGGAAATATTATAAATTAGATTCTAATTTATAACATTTCCATATGCTGGTCACTAGAGGGAGCAATTCCCAAAATTGCAGCATTGGCATGTGGTAAAGCAACCTCATATAAATGCAAAAAAGCCCAGGTCTGAACATGTAGGACCCTTAGATAGTGGTAATGGGGAGTTGGTCACAGGGGATCAAGAGAAGGCAGAGTTACTAAATGGGTTCTTCCGCTCTGTATATACAACAGAAGAAGGAGCAGCTGATGTAGCCGGTGCCAGTGCTGTTAATATATCAGTTGATATACTGAATTGGATGAATGTAGATATGGTCCAAGCTAAATTAAATAAAATAAATGTACACAAGGCCCCGGGACAAGATGGGTTACACCCTAGAGTTCTTAAAGAGCTTAGTTCAGTTATTTCTGTCCCCCTCTTCATAATATTTAGAGAGTCTCTCATGAGTGATATAGTGCCAAGGGACTGGCGCAGGGCAAATGTGGTGCCTATTTTCAAAAAGGGCTCTAGGTCTTCGCCGGGTAATTATAGACCAGTAAGCTTAACATCAATTGTGGGGAAAATGTTTGAGGGGCTATTGAGGAACTATATACAGAATTATGTGACAATAAATAGTATTATAAGTGACAGCCAGCATGGTTTTACAAAGGACAGAAGCTGTCAAACCAACCTGATTTGTTTTTATGAAGAGGTAAGCAGAAGCCTAGACAGAGGGGCCGCTGTGGATATAGTGTTTTTGGACTTTGCAAAGGCATTTGACACTGTCCCTCATAGACATCTAATGGGTAAATTAAGGACTATAGGTTTAGAAAGTATAGTTTGTAATTGGATTGAGAATTGGCTCAAGGACCGTATCCAGAGAGTTGTGGTCAATGATTCCTACTCTGAATGGTCCCCAGTTATAAGTGGTGTACCCCAGGGTTCAGTGCTGGGACCACTATTATTCAACTTATTTATTAATGATATAGAGGATGGGATTAATAGCACTATTTCTATTTTTGCAGATGACACCAAGCTATGCAATATAGTTCAGACTATGGAAGATGTTTGTGAATTGCAGGCAGATTTAAACAAACTAAGTGTTTGGGCGTCCACTTGGCAAATGAAGTTTAATGTAGATAAATGTAAAGTTATGCATCTGGGTACGAAAAACCTGCAAGCATCATATGTCCTAGGGGGAGCTACACTGGGGGAGTCAATTGTTGAGAAGGATCTGGGTGTACTTGTAAATCATAAACTAAATTTCAGCATGCAGTGTCAATCAGCTGCTTCAAAGGCCAGCAAAATATTGTCGTGTATCAAAAGAGGCATGGACTCGCGGGACAGGGATGTAATATTACCACTTTACAAAGCATTAGTGAGGCCTCATCTAGAATATGCAGTCCAGTTCTGGGCTCCAGTTCATAGAAAGGATGCCCTGGAGTTGGAAAAAATACAAAGAAGAGCAACGAAGCTAATAAGGGGCATGGAGAATCTAAGTTATGAGGAAAGATTAAAAGAACTAAACCTATTTAGCCTTGAGAAAAGACGACTAAGGGGGGACATGATTAACTTATATAAATATATGAATGGCGCATACAAAAAATATGGTGAAATCCTGTTCCATGTAAAACTCCCTCAAAAAACAAGGGGGCACTCCCTCCGTCTGGAGAAAAAAAGGTTCAACCTGCAGAGGCGACAAGCCTTCTTTACTGTGAGAACTGTGAATCTATGGAATAGCCTACCGCAGGAGCTGGTCGCAGCAGGGACAGTAGATGGCTTTAAAAAAGGCTTAGATAATTTCCTAGAACAAAAAAATATTAACTGCTATGTGTAGAAATTTTTTACTTCCCCTTTCCCATCCCACTTCCCCTTTCCCATCCCTTGGTTGAACTTGATGGACATGTGTCTTTTTTCAACCGTACAAACTATGTAACTATATGTAACTATGTAACTATGCTGCAAAATTGGAGAAGACACACTCGCTCTAGTGTCCTCAAACAATCCCCCCTCCTTTCTCCTGGCTAGTGCCAGGAGAAAGGAGGGGGTTGAATGTTCAAACCTACACTGTGTGCTGCCATTTTTTGAGCGAATGCACAGTGTAGGAGGATTAGATACAGTGGTACTCACACAGTATAACACGAACATACACAAACATAACTTACCTGCTCCTGCCGCCGCCGCTGCCTCGCTTCTGAACATATGGACGGAAGCCGCGACCGGAAGTAGTCATCTTACTGTCCGGCCGCAGCTTCTGGTCCACATGAAAATGGTGCCGGATGTCACTCGGCCGAAGACCCTCCTTTTGGACTGTGTGGGAGCGGAGCATGTGCCGTTCCTACACAGATGGGGTAAGCTATAGTGAATGGAACGGCTCCCTTTCGCATTCACTATGGGGATATATGTGCCGTATTCCATCTCCGTATGTGACGTTAATCGACACAAACAGAGATGAAAAAAAAAATGGCAGCCCCCATAGAGAAGTAAAAGAAATAAAAAAGAAAAAAAGCAAAACACAAAAACACAAATAAATAAAATGTATTTTAATAACATACTAAAAGCAAAAACATAAAAATTTTTTTTTTCGTGACACCTTCCCTTTAAGGGGCTAAGGATAATGTAAGACCTTGTCAGATTATTGAAGCTTAACCGAAAGTGTACCTTGGAACACGACAATTAAAGGAAGTTGTCCAGTTCCAAAAAATTGATGACCTATTCTAAGGATCGGCCATCAATATCTAAATCGGTCGGGGTCCAACTCCCTGCAACCCCTGCCGATCAGCTGTTTTAAAGGGGCCGACACTTGTAGCGGCGGCTCACAGTATTACACTACATGGGAGAAGGCTGTAATACTTGACATCACTTCATCCGACACATGGCATTGTGCTTGGTGATGTAAGGCTTGCATGCAGTTGCTCGACCATGGAAACCCATGCCATATAGAGCCCAACACACAGTTTTTGTGTCAATGTTAATAACTGCAGACCTCTTCTGACATTGAGTCAGCAGAGCATAGGCCACTTTTATGCACTATGCGCCTCAGCACTTCTGATTGCGGAATATCTAGGAGGAAAGACATTTCACAAATTGACTTGTTGCAATGGTGGCATCCCATTACAGTACCATGCTGTGAGCTCTTTAGAATGACCCATTCTTTCACAAATGTTTGTAATGGCAGACTGCATGGCTTGGTGCTGGATTTTATACACCTGTGGCAATGGGACAATGACAACACCTAAATACAATGTTTAACCCTTTAAAGTCCAAGCCATTTTTCGCTCTCCAAGAGCCATAACTTTTTTATTTTTCCGTCAATGGAGTGGTGTGAGGGCTTATGTTTTGCGGGAAGAGTTGTAGTTTCTATTACTACTATTAAAGAATCATATAATGTACTGGGAAACAGGAAAAAAATGTTGTGAAGTGAAATTGAACAAAACAAAACTCATTCCTCCATTGTTTTTTTGGTTTAGTTTTTATGGCACTCTCTATGCAGTAAAAAAACATCAACTTAACTGTATTCTGCTGGTCAATACGATTATGGCAATACCAAATTTACATAGTTTTGTTTTTAATGTTTTACTACTTTCACAAAGAAAAATCTATTTGCTAAAAAAAAAAAAATTGTTTTGTTCCATCACATTCTGCAAGCCATAACTTATTTTTTTCCCCGTCAATTCAGCAGTGTGAGGGCTTGTTTTTTTGTGGGACGAGCTGTAGTTCTTATTGCCTTTTTTTGGTACAAACGACTTTTTGATCACTTTTTATTACATTTAATTTTAGGGCTAAAGTGACCAAAAAACAGCAATTCTGGCGGTTCAATTTTATGTTTCTACGGCATTCACTGGAGGGGGGGGGTTAAATAATGTTATAGTGTAATAGTTTTGTACTCTTACAAATGCAGATTTACCAATTTTGTTTATTTTTTATTACTTTAGAGGAAAAAATTTTTTTCTTTTTAACAGTTTTGTATTTTTTGTACACTACCAAAAACATTATTTAGGCTTCGTTCACATCTGCGTCGGGACTCGGTTGATGGGATCTGTCTGAGCTTTTAGTCAGGGGAACCCATGAACGGAAACCAAATTGAAACCATAGGTTTCCATTTGCATCCCCAATGATTTAAATTGTGACGGATACGTTGCAAATAGTTTCCATTTGTCACCGTTGTGTAAGGGTTCCGTTGCTTTGACTAAGTTAATACTGTAGTCGACTATGCTATTGATTCCGTCAAAACAACCGAATCCTTAAACAACAGTGACAAACGGAAACCATTTGCAACGGATCCATCACCATTGAAATTAATGGTGACGCAAACGAAAACCTATGGTTTCCATTCATAGGTTCCGGACAGAAAGCTCAGACGGAACTCATGAGCGGAGGCCTGACGCAGTTGTGAACTAAGCCTTAACTATTTTTTGAATTTTTTAGATTAGATTATAGGGCCCAGCTCGCTGACATTGTGGCTCTAGCGCTCGACCCAGGAAAGGGAAGTATAACAATTGCTTTGCTTCATTGTGTTACTAATTTTTTTTGTGAGTTTGTGTTTTTATAAAGGATCGGTTGTTGGACTTCTTCAGATTCGAGGACTACTTCGATTACCACAGGTTTTTTTTATTCTCAATAAAATGGTTAACGAGGGCTGTTTTTTTTTTTTATTTCAATAAAATATTTTTCCTATGTTGTATTTTTCTTAAACTTTATTACTACCGCTTTAGTAATGGCCCTGGCTGATTGACAGTGTCCATTACTAAGGTGGGGCTTAATGTTAGCCAGTGAAAAGGTTAACACTAACCCCTCATTATTACCCCGATATTCACCGCCACCACAGGTCGGGAAGAGCCGGGTGTGATCCAGTACCCGACCACATTGTTTTTTCCAATAATTATTATTTTTTTAAATTACGTGGCAACCCCCCACATAGCAGAAGCAGGCCAGCATTACCCAGGTGTGAAGGGCCACTGTTTCTGTGCTTTCCCAACCTAATACCAGCCTGGGGCCGCCCCAGTACCCAACCATCACTAAAGATAGTTGAGTACTGAATCATACCCAGCTCTTCCCGATACCCATGGTGGTGGTGGGTACTGGGGTAATAATGGGGGGTTAGCGTTAACCTTTTCACTGGCTAACATTAAGCCACGCCTTTGTAGGGGACGCTGTCAATAAGCCAGCGGCCACTACTAAGGTGGTAGCAATAAAGTTTAAAAAAAATACAAATACACAGAAAAAATATTTTATTTAAATAAAAAGCCCCCACACAACCGTTAACCATTTTATTGAGAATAAAAAAAGCCGGAATCAAAGTTATCCTCGGATCCAAATAGTACAACGCCTGAACCTGTAAAAAAAAAAAACACAAACACAAAAAACCAACAACATTAGTCAGGTGGTAGCCTTAGAGACAGGGCCCATGCGTGATATGGCCTGTTGGAACCTGTATCTAAGCCTACCATATGATAGCCTTGTTTACACAGTTTTCTGCCGGCAGAAAATTTTTGTAGTACTGACGGAATTTTGAGGCAGATTTTGACCTGCCTGCACTCTTTGCCGCATTTTTTGCAGCGTCATTTGGCCATGGCCATTGAGCGCCGCAGGCAAAAGAAAATAAAAAATTAAAACTATGAAAACCGCTTTCTCTGCCTCCCATTGATGTCAGAGGCGGAACTGCTTGAAGAATGGGCATACTTTTTCAGTGGGAGGAAAAAAAATTGAATGGGAGGAGATTTCGGCCATTTTTTGGCGCAGTTTTGCGTCAAAAACAGCCCCAAAAAACTGTTAACTAGGCATGATCATATACAGTATAAGATTACTGAAAAAATAGAAAGAATTACAAAAAAGGTTTGCTCACCACGTTTCCACTGCGTTATTTCCTGCGTTAGTTGGTTCCACGTCTAGATGTTACAGGTGCTTGAAGATACTCCCAAAAGAATCCTGAGTTGACAGCAGGTATACAAGACAATGGAAGTGGACCAAAAATTGGTGTATCCAGCACGCTGATAAAAATTCTGTTTTTAAAATGACCGAATAAAACCATAACAGTTAAAATGAAAATCCCGGGACCACTAGATAACCCACTTTTAAGTTCACATATTTATACCCTATATCCCAGGTCAGGTGATATCCTGTGGGGTGGGCCTAAACATTAATTGTTTCACAGTTTGATTGAATTTTATGGCTGCATCGATATAACATATCTTTTCTAGATGTATTACTGTATATTCATCATTAGGGAATTCAATAGTAATAACAAAAATTGGATAATCATTAACCATATAACAAAAAAGATAGCAGAAAATAAAAAACATTTACGAAAAACTTTACTTCCAGATCAATTTAGGTGTGTTAATTTCGTGATGTCATATAAGGGGAGTGGAGACCGTATAGGGTGTGTCATACACTAACAGTCATGGAATACGTGAGAACACTTGTGCATTGCAAAATAGCAAGATTCTGTATTATAACAGAATGTGTATCTGATTGATAATGTTTGTAAAGTAGCTGTCAAACCGTAAATAGCCGTTCGAGTTGTCTAGTCCGTGGTGCTGAAGGATAGCAAGATATATATTTTCTATCTGAAAGGAACTGTTCCGTGGTGCTGAAAGACAGCTCCTACGCAAATACAGAAAGACAGCATTTGACGAAAAAAGGAAGAAATGTGTATGTATTGGAGATCTTAATATTTCTCTTATTTTTATTGAGATAAAAATACATTAGATCTCAAAATAGAAAAAGATATGTATATTACAAATAAAGTAATCTGACATACCATTTGAAAATAACCCTTTTATGGGTAAAATTATGCCAGTGTATTATTAGAGACAATGGTTAATAATGTAAGCATTATATAGACCATTATATCTTATTTGTTCATAATTTGTTAACTTGTTGCCCAATAATAAATTCATCTACTTCAGGAGAAAATAGATATATATCTGTTATTAAATATACATGAGATAGTTTCTGTAATTCATTCCTTTTGGAAACCGTGTGTCCAAATTTAAACTCCATAGTGCTTCCCTATTGAGAAGGAGCTTTCTCCAATGGTGGGGCCTCTTTTAGAATTATGCACCCTTTCCAAACCATGAATTCTATGAAATGCTTTGCCGCTCCCGAAACATTCATTTTATTGGGATTCTTAATGTCGGCTAAGTGTTCTGCCACTCTTTTTTTCAAAGCTCTAATGGTGCATCCTACATATTGTAGGTTGAATTTTTCACAATGTAAAACGTATACTATTTGGTTAATATTCCAGTTTATGAAAGTTTTTATAGGAAAGGATGTGTTATTAACTGACGAGATTAGGTTGGTGGTATTGGACATAATGCAGCACGTGGCACACGTGTGCAAACGCATTTATATGAACTAGTACAGGTTAAAGAGGTTCTGTCACCACATTATAAGTGGCCTATATTGTACATGATGTGATTGGCGCTGTAATGTAGATTACAGCAGTGTTTTTTATTTAGAAAAACGATCATTTTTGACGGAGTTATGATCTATATTAGCTTTATGCTAATGAGTTTCTCAATGGACAACTGGGTGTGTTTTACTTTTTGGCCAAGTGGGCGTTGTACAGAGGAGTGTATGACGCCGACCAATCAGTGCCCAATCAGCGTCATACACTTCTCTCCATTCATTTTCACTGCACTAGCGATATAGCTATATCGCTATGTGCTGCCACATACACAAACACTAACATTACTGCAGTGTCCTGACTATGAATATACATTACCTCCAGCCAGGACGGGATGTGTATTCAGAATCCTGACCACTTCTGTAACGTCTGTGTGAGACTACAGCACAGCGAGATCTCGCTGTAAATGACAGTTTACAGAATAATCCCGTGAGACTACGCCTGCTATGCTATAAATCACAGAGAAGTGCAGAGAAGTGGTCAGGATTCTGAATACACATCACGTCCTGGCTGGAGGTAATGTATATTCATAGTCAGGACACTGCAGTAATGTTAGTGTTTGTGTATGTGGCTGCAAATAGCGATATAGCTATATCGCTATGTGCAGAGTAAATGAATGGAGAGGAGTGTATGACACTGATTGGTCACTTCTCTCCACAACGCCCACTTGGTCAAAAAGTAAAACACGCCCAGTTGTCTATTAAGAAACTCATTAGCATAAAGCTAATATAGGTCATAACTCCGTCAAAAATGATCGTTTTTCTAAATAAAAAACACTGCTGTTATCTATATTACAGCGTCGATCACATCATGTACAAGATAGGCCACTTATAATGTGGTGACAGAGCCTCTTTAACCAAGAATTCCTGTTGTGTGTAATTCTTGGAAAGAAGCTAAAGGAAAAGCGGTTCCCTATTGTGGTGGAATATCTTGCCACAAAACACCCTGCTTTTAGAATGTTTTTTTTAGACTGTAGTCTTTGTCCAGAATAGGAAGGTATCGTTTTATGATGGACACTATTTCCCAATAATCTCCACTGAAAGGGGTGGAAAAAGTTAGATTTTTAATTAATTCCTCCTTCGGATTTTTGTGTTTATGTTCAGGATACAAGTACTGGCATAATTTTATCCATAAAAGTTTTTTTTATCAAATGGTACAGTATGTCAGATTACTTTATTTGTAATATACATATCTTTTTCTATTTTGAGATCAAATTTATTTTTCTCTATAAAAATAAGAGAAATATTAATATCTCCGATACATACACATTTCTTCCTTTTTCGTCAAATGCTGTCTTTCAGCACCACGGAACAGTCCCCTTCAGATATATATATTTTCACTCATGCTATCCTTCAGCGCCACGGACTAGACAACTCGAACGGCTATTTACGGTTTGACAGCTACTTTACAAACATTATCAATCAGATACACATTCTGTTATAATACGGAATCTTGCTACTAAAACATTTTGCAATGCACAACAAAGTATTCTCACATACTCAATGACTGTTAGTGTATGACACACCCTATACGGTCTCCACTCCCCTTATATGACATCACAAAATGAACACACCTCAATTGATCTGGGAGTAATTAGGAGTAAAGTTTTTCGTAAATCAGGTTTTATTTTCTGCTATATTTTGTCATATGGTTAATGATTATCCAATTTTCGTTATTACTATTGAATTCCCTAATGATGAATATACAGTAATACATCTAGAAAAGATATGTTATATCGATGCAGCCATAAAATTCAATCAAACTGTTAATGTTTAGGCCCACCCCACAGGATATCACCTGATCTGGGATATAGGTTATAAATATGTGAACTTAAAAGTTGGTTACCTAGCTATGATTAAGAACCCCAGGGGTTCGAAATGCGTAAGCGTGATCCCGGGATTTTCATTTTAGCTGTTCTGTTTTTAAAATGAACAAATAAAACCATAATTTTTTAGGAGTGCTGGCTACACCAATTTTTTGTCCACTTCCATTGTCTAGTATAAGATTACTGTCTGCTGGAGCCTTGTATCTAAGCCCACCATGTGGTAGGTTTCGATACAGGGCCCATCAGACAGGATCACACATGGGCCATGTATGGGACCAGCAGACAGGATCACACCCTCCAAGCCTAACACATGGTAGGGTAAAAGGGGTTGTCCAGTCCCTAACAAAACAATGGCCTATCCTCAGGATAGACCATCATTAGCTGATGGGTTGTGCGAGCGCTGCACGCCCTTCAAAACAGCTGATAGGCAGGGGTCCTGACAGTCGGACCCCGACCCATCAGCTATTGATGGCCTATCCTGAGGATTGGCCATCAATTTCTAGGGACTGGACAACCCGGGCCCCAGCAGACTACTTGCCTTCCTCTTCGGCTACGGCCGTAGCGGAGTTCCTGACTCGAAGATTCGTCAGAACCTCCGCAACGAGGTGGGGGAGTATACGGTCAGTTACTATAGTAACAGGGTCCCATGTAGTTTATTACATAGGTCCCAGTTACTATAGTGACTTTTTATAGATGTGGTGCGGGGAGGGTAGCGGGCCGGTCGCAACTGTGAGCCCTATAGTAACGCCACTGGATACACGGTTTTACTTATAAAGAAAAAAAAAGTGTACCAGAGGCAAGGCTTAACAGAGGCAGAAAGAAGGCAGACCTGGGGTCCTTCATTAGGCCCCTTGGCTGCCATGACAAGCATTGGCATTATGCGATCACATCGCGTGATGGGGAGTTAATGGGCAGTTGGAGGGGGCTGATCCGTTCTTAACAGTAGTTGCCACGGTCGCTATTGACTGTGGCATCTATATAGTTAAATGGCCAGGATCAGAGTGCTCTCCGATCCTGGCAGTTAGTGTGTACCATGACGTATAATTTTGTCATGGGGTGTTTAGAGGTGTGTCCCATTACTCTGTCCATATAATGGATGTTAAAAAGCAAAAAAAAACTTTCACATGCCAGTATATTAAATGGGGACCAATGCAGTAGGGTGGCCATGTTAGACTCTGTTTACATTAATGTTATGGCTAGTATTCATAATGGAGCCATGACTGCTGTGGCAGATCCACATTTTAACAGATCCCTTTGACTTATAATGGGGCTAGATCTCTTTCCATCTGGGTCCTCAAATTTTTGGACGGAAAGAATAGCTCGCTGCATAATAAATACAGGAACGCCAGATGAACAGAATAAAACGTAAAATGTGAACAGTGCCTTAAAAGCGTTTTTTTGCCATGAGGTAGCTTCTTAAAGGCAAATTAGACACCAGAGCTGCAGATCGCTTATTACTTCCGTCATTGTGATCAAAGGAACATAGTACTGGGTCACTCAGAGGACATTTTAGGTCACGTCAGAGTCATGCAAACTTTGTTCACAGGCCCAGGAAGCAACCTGCAAACGCTTTTAAGACTTTTAATCAAATTCTTTAAAATGAGACCAAAATCAGTTGATTAGTATTAAGAGACGAAATCGATAACATAGCTATTATGTTATTGACCACAAAAAAATAAAATAAAAGTACTCCAGAAATGATTTACTAGGTAATTTACTGACAGTGCAACCACCTGTGTAGTCTGAAGACCGCAGGGATGTTTATAAACTGGTCAACGGCTGCACGAACGATGTCTGGGACGGAAAAGGCAGAAGTTTTTTGTTTTTTTTGTACAGATTTTGACCTCCAAATCTTATTAAACAAAGTGCCCAATGAGTAAAATGCATAAATTGGAGCATGTGGTACAGCCTGTGCCTCATCCATCCTAAATCCCAGAGATCACTTCATTACAGGATTCTGCTTTTGTGACAGAGCTGCTCGGCCTTCAGATCCGATTGTGACAAATTATATAAAAACACTGCAGTTTTTTTCTAAAACCCCTGGCAAAAATCATGGAATCATCACAATTAGAGGATGTTTTCTACCTTATAGCAAAGACAAAAATCGTAGATATTACACAAAACAAGGTTTGTTTAATAGCTGAGTATTCTGGCTTTGTGAAACAAACCTCAAATGATATTACATTTTTTTCATTAATGGCGTATTTTGGAATCGCTCATTGTTGAGGAAAAAAATTATGAAAGAAAAATCACAATTAGTACTTTGTTGCTCCTCCACCATACATTTTCATTCAGATTGAGATTCAGACTAATTGCGGACATGTGATTAAGTTCATATGCCGTTCCTAAAGAAAAGCTTTACCACTCTTTACTTTGAGGAAAGATGCACTATCATGAAAGGACTTCATCACTTAACCTATTTTCGATCAATGGAATGGGAAAAAGTGTCCAAAATGTTGCCATCGCCCCTGGTCCTTATCCTGCCATGTAACCCAGAGTGGGGAAATGGGATTTTTTTTCTTCAGGCAGTCATCTTTAGGGTATGTTCACACGGCCTATTTACGGACGTAAATCGGGCGTTTTTGCCCCGAATTACGCCCGAAAATAGCGCCTCAATAGCGCTGACAAACATCTGCCCATTGAAAGCAATGGGCAGACGTTTGTCTGTTCACACGAGGCGTATATTTACGCGCCGCTGTCAAATGACGGCGCGTAACTAGACGCCCGCGTCAAAGAAGTGACCTGTCACTTCTTTGGCCGTAATTGGAGCCGTTATTCATTGACTCCAATGAATAGCAGCGCTAATTACGGCCGTAATGGACGCGGCGTTCAAGCGCCTGCACATGCCGGTACGGCTGAAATTACGGGGATGTTTTCAGGCTGAAACATCCCCGTAATTTCAGCCGTAACGGACGCCCTCGTGTGAACATACCCTTAAAGGGTTTCATTAGAACGGCGCCAGACAAAAGTTTTAGCATCATCTCCTCGGCCAAAGCAGATTGGGGATTCATCACGGAACATCACTATTGTCCAATCCCCCTACCCACGATTGCTTCTCTTTAGCCCACTGTAACCGTTTTCTCCGGTTTAGGGCTTAGTGCTGGTTATCATTTGGTTTTTCCATATGTAAATCCTATTTCATGCAGTCAATTTCTTACAGTTCTGTAAAAAACATTAGGGTTGAATTCATTCTAGGCAGTACGCTAGTAATCTGGGTTACAAAAGTTGCAAATTATTGCACACTACATTTTTTCCCAATAATTTTAAAATGTTTGCTGTTTTATGCAGCCTCCACTACCTTTTAAAAAAGTGAGCAGGGCTTAGCGTAAATAGGTGTGGGAACCCGTGGCCTGACAAGTTCAATCTTATTTACTCTTCTTACTGGCGTATGAAGTTAGGAGAATGTCAGCCTGATGTCCTGGGGTAAGTGGCGCAATGACATCACTGCATCGCACTGCCTGGCCAAACAGCAGGCATAAGACCCAGCACCTTGTCGTGGGAATGGGGTTTGGGGAGTTAAATTTTTTTTACATTTCCGCAAAGGAGGGGGGCCAATTTCTACATTAGGGCCTAACTACTATATTGGGGCACAAAAGGGGACATTACTACTGTGTGGTGGCACTCTTACAGTCTGTGGCCTAAAGTGGGTACTATTACGGTTTGGTTGTCACTGCGTGGAACACAAAAGCAGGTACTGTTACATCTGGGGCGCTATACATGGCATGTTTGTGTAAATGGTTGGGAATAGGTGTGGAAGGTGCTGAAAAAGGAGTCAAAGATACCTGTGCTACAAATTTTGCAGAGCAAGTCAAGTTCGGGAGAAGTCATCACGGCGGTCTGAGCCAGATGAAGAAAAGGAAAGTGAACTCCAATCAGAAAAGAAGTCACCTGTGAGTCACTGGATGTAACTGTACTGTATTTACTTGTATGGTCTGCAGAGCGCTTATGCAGAACTAGTATCCACAATATGGTCACTGTATACTGGTAATAATGACCTTTGTATTATGGTTTTTATTCAGTAAGGGTATGTTCACACGTAGTCAACAAAAACGTCTGAAAATCCAGAGCTGTTTTCAAGGGAAAACAGACCCTGCTTTTCAGACGTTTTTTTACCAACTCGCATTTTTCGCACCGTTTTTCGCGCCGTTTTCGCAGCGTTTTTTACGTCCGTTTTTGGAGCTGTTTTCATTGGAGTCTATGAGAAAACAGCTCCAAAAACGTCCAAAGAAGTGTCCTGCACTTCTTTTGACGAGGCTGTATTTTTACGCGTCGTCGTTTGACAGCTGTCAAACGACGATGCGTAAATAACAGGTCGTCTGCACAGTACGTCGGCAAACCCATTCAAATGAATGGGCAGATGTTTGCCGACGTATTGGAGCCGTATTTTCAGACGTAAAACGAGGCATAATACGCCTCGTATACGTCTGAAATTTGGCCGTGTGAACATACCCTAACAGTATAAATCAGGGGTCTCAAGCACGCTGCCCCTGAGGCTGTCATCTGCGGCCCGCGGGACTCAGAGACACTAGTATAGGCTCTGCTCTGGGACTTTGTGGAATCCCCTGACATCTCTGTCCATGAATGGACACGCGATGTCTGGGGCTTCCCCAGAGCCTGAGTCCCGGGCAGAGGTCACTGTCGCAGCATCTACAGACGTCACTGTGGCAGCATCTAGAGGTCACTGTGGCAGCTTCTACAGAGGGCACTGTGGCAGCATCTACAGAGGGCACTGTGGCAGCATCTACAGAGGGCACTGTGGCAGCATCTACAGAGGGCACTGTGGCAGCATCTACAGAGGGCACTGTGGCAGCATCTACAGAGGGCACTGTGGCAGCATCTACAGAGGGCACTGTGGCAGCATCTAGAGGGCACTGTGCCAATATCTACAGAGGGCACTGTACCAATATCTACAGAGGGCACTGTGGCACGATCTAAAAAGGAGCTGCCTAATCTTGACATTTGCAGGTCTGCCAAACGCTACCAACTGAGCTGCCGGACTGCATTTAGCGACACAAACTGTAAAACTGGATTGTTGAAATAAGCACGTGGAGAAATGTCACAAATTTCCGTTAGGCCTCATGCACACGACCATAGCCATGTGCACGGCCGTGATTTTCGGGTCGGAGTGTCACCCGCAAATCGCGGGCCGTGCACATGGCTGCGTCCATTATTTCCTATGAGCCTGGAAAACACGGTCGTGTGCATGGCCCCATAGGAATGAATGGGGCTGCAATTCTCCCATGGATTTTCTGGGGAATTGCGGCCGCAAAAGCACGTTCATGTGCATTGGGCCATAAGTTTAAACCTAGCACTATTATTAGAGCAATGTAGCATTGTTATAGTAATGTGGTATTGTTATAGTAATGTAGTATTGTTATAGTAATGTAGTAATGCTATAGCAATGTAGTATTATAGTAATGTGGTATTGTTATAGGAATGTCTTGTTATAGAAATGTCATTGTTATAGTAATCTAGTAATGCTATAGTAATGTAGTATTATAGTAATGTAATATTGTTATAGTAATGTGGTATTATAGTAATGTAGTAGTGTTATTATAGTAGAGTCGTATTATTACAGCAAAGTATTATTATAGTAATGTAGTGTTAAAGTAATTATAAAGGGAAGTGTGTCCCCCCCCCTTTAATGGAGATGGAGGGGGTGTGTGTGTATATATATATATATATATATATATATATATATATATATATATATAGGTATGTCTTAATGTCCCATGAGCCAGGTCTGTAGAAACACAGGCCTGGCCATGGGAACACTCTCATAACAGGATAGTGACAATTAGTCACTGTCCTGACTTGATGATCAGAGAGCGAGACAGGAGATACTACCTTTGATCTCCTGTCTCAACACACGGCAGGGGGCCGGAGAGGCAATTGGGGATGCATCCTGTGGTGCACTTGTGAACCACAGGACATGCTACCACTGATTGGACTTGCCTCCCCCGCACGCTCATGAGCCGGCCGGTGACGTCATATCACAGCGCCGACCCATGTGAGCAGGGCGTGAGCGTCACTATTGTGCCTGCGCCTGTCTCAGGAGCGAGCGTGCCGGCGGGGTTTAAATAGTCCTGCGCCGGTACGTTCACTCTCTTTCCTGCTATACCAACGGACATCTCCCCTCGTGGTCTACTCTTCCCTGGCTCACCGCTCCACCGACATCCTCCACTCCACCAACGATCCCCTGGACAACGAGCGCTAAGTATCTTCTCCCCCTATACAACAAGCGAATACCTATACCTCCCCAGTAACCCTTTCTATCTTGCAATCCTCACCTGCACATTCCCATACCCTGTTAACACTTGTTGCCCTGTGCTGTCCCTGAGTAACCCTTGCAGTAACTCTTGCGGTCCCTGAGTTAACCCTTGCTTACATGCATATCCCCTGGTACACAGCAACCCATTCCCCTTGCTAACCCTTTATCCTCCTTATCCCGTGTTAACCCTTTAGTGCACAGGGACAGTTATTGCTAGGAGGGAGTGGGTCAGAAACAGTGAGCATGTGTATTGTATTGTAACGTAACTAATATGTATGTTTAGGTAAGTGGGTGGTGGTATATATTAGGATTGTGATACCGTGTTTATACTGTACTACGTATAGTGTGAGTATACTCCGTATACATTAACTTGTTATATGTATTGGGGTATACGGATACTATACTGTGATCAGTTACGGTGTCCGGTGTATTTTATATGTAAGTGTGAGTATTGTTAGTAATAAACATTACCCTTTATTTACTATACAATTGTATTTACTGGACGGTATAATTCCCTTAAAGAGGCTCTGTCACCAGATTTTGCAACCCCTATCTCCTATTGCAGCAGATCGGCGCTGCAATGTAGATAACTAACATTTTTTTTCTTTCAAAAACGAGCATTTTTGGCCAAGTTATGACCATTTTTATATTTATGCAAATTAGCCTTTCTTAAGTACAACTGGGCGTGTTTAAAGTTATGTCCAAGTGGGCGTGTATTGTGTGTGTACATCTGGGCGTTTTTACTTGTTTTACTAGCTGGGCGTTGTGAATAGAAGTGTATGATGCTGACGAATCCGCATCATCCACTTCTCTTCGTTACCACCCAGCTTCTGGCAGTGCACAGACACATAGCGTGTCCTCGCTCATCCGACGCGATGAAGTTCCTGTGGGAGGAAGTGAGTGACGTCACAGCGTGATCTCGCGAGGACACGCTGTGTGTCTGTGCACTGCCAGAAGCTGGGTGGTAACGAAGAGAAGTGGATGATGCGGATTCGTCAGCATCATACACTTCTATTCACAAAGCCCAGCTAGTAAAACAAGTAAAAACGCCCAGATGTACACACACACAATACACGCCCACTTGGACATAAGTACAACTGGGCGTGTTTAAAGTTAAGAAAAGCACATTTGCATAAATATAAAAATGGTCATAACTTGGCCAAAAATGCTCGTTTTTGAAAAAAACAAAAACGTTACTGTTATCTACATTGCAGCGCCGATCTGCTGCAATAGGAGATAGGGGTTTGAAAATCTGGTGACAGAGCCTCTTTAAGTAGCAGAAAAAATAATTAGAGTGACGTTAGTATAAAGGAAAGGTAGGGGAACTAGGCATAACCCTAGTGACCCTGAAATATAAAGGAGGTAGTAATAGTGGGTAACATGAGTAGGTGAACCCCGCTATTATACAAGCCCTTTAACAATATTGTAGTATTTTTTGTAATGTAGTATTATAATAATGTAGTATTGTTGTTATAGTAATGTAGTAATGTTATAGTAATGTAGTATTATTATAGTAGTTCAAATAACTAATTAACAATAATTTTGTAATGTATCAAATTTGAAAGTAATGCGGCCCGTCAACTTCACATTTTATTCTATATTTGGCCCACTTACCTGGCTGAGTTGGAGACCCCTGGTATAAATGAGGTTGTGTGGTCATGGTGTGGCGGTATCACTCAGTAACCGTATGGTGGTATAATTCAGTTACTATGTGGTGGTTATGGTGTAACTATTATTTGTCTTGTATAGTGGTATCATTGGTAATATTGGCCTTAGTATACTGGGTTTTGGTCAGTAACCGTATGGTGATATTTGGTCTTTGTATAGTGGTATTTGGTAATTTTATAATTTAGAGGTATATCATCATACATAGAAAATGTCTTATAGACATGTTTTCTTTCAGACTACGAACGCCCATGCATCCGAGCAACAAGCAGGGGGGGCGTCAGGGAAGACCCGGGAGCAAGACTTGCCCTGGCGCCCATAGGACTCCAGTTACGTCCGGGCGCAAAAGTAGTAAAATATTAAATAAACTGGACATATTTATCGCCGCAGCCTTAATGACTTCGTAAAATTTGAAAGTTTATTTTACAAATACCCCAGAGCATACCCTTAAAAAAAGAAGAGCCAATACTGAATTTACTATTTTTTTCCTCATCCTCCCAAAATACTTATTTTCCTAAATATAAGTCATGGATAAGAAGGGAAACGCAGCAAACTAAAGGATAATGAGGTGTATACACTAAAATGTAATGACCCAATATTTGCCATTGCTAGGAGAATTAAATACATTATTGATGGGGCTAAGGCTATGGATTTAATTGGTAATGATCGATATACATTTCTAGTGGTACAATGTCTGGTCACACTGGTTATTTATACATCCCCTAAAGTACATACATTTTTAAATAATCCTCCTGGACGCCCAATAGTGTCCAGGTAAGACTTGATCCTTAGCAACATAACGCTCTTCGGATAAAGCTGCGAGATATTTTGCAGCGACTACCACCTCGTATGTACGAAATATGATGGTGAAGTATATCTTGCATCATTCAAAGTGGTGAGTCTATATACCTTGATTAACGATAGATACTGTCGCCAACCCTCTAAGAAATTGTTGACATCCTATTCTCCAGAAAGCCAAGAACTGGCACAATTGGAGATTATACTTACATATAATTATTTTCTAATTGAAAATACATTTTCATGCTTTTTAGGAGTGTATTAGAGGAGAAAGAGGTCTATGTATCACACCACTTCAGACAAGTTCTGAGGTTGTGGTAATATATAGACAACATTCTTAAATAAAGAAAGGGAACTTAAATGAATTAAAGGAATTCCATTTTTTTTCTTAATGACATTGACCCAGCTGCAAGGTTCACGTTGGTACAATCTAAGAAAGTGATACAATTTCTTGATGTGGAGAAAAGTTACGCGCTTAGAAACTTGTAACTTATCTGTGTGTGAAGCCTACGGATAAGATTAACTTACTTAGATTTGAGAGTTGTCATCCACAGCAGCTGGTGAGGTCCCTTCCCTATAGTGAGTAGGGAGGTACTTTAATTGCTCTCCAATGATCAAAGGGCATCCAAAAACACACAAAACTTAGACATTATCAAACCTGTTACTCTGATGACATTATAGATTTAATACAGTGCCCATGCGATATGTGGGTGAAACCACATTGGATTTCAAAACCAGATTAAATCGGCATTCTTATACGACTAAATAAACGCTTAGACCTGCCAGTCTTCAAACATTTTACGGAGGCTAGACATTGATATTATTTCACCCTTAAAGGAAATGTGTCGCTAGAAAGTATTTTTTTTTTCAGTTAAACAATTAGTATTTAAGTGATTACACATTGTTTTAATTTTTTTTACAAGTCAGGAAATATTATAAATGAGATTCTAATTTATAACATTTCCATGTGCTGGCCACTAGAGGGAGCAGTTCCCAAAATTGCAGCATGGTCACTGCGGTAAATCAACCTCATTTATTCATGCTGCAAATTTGGGGGGGGGGACGGGGGACAGTCTCCTCTAGTGTTCTCACACAATCCCCCCTCCCTTCTTCGGACTAGTGCCAGGAGAAGGAAGGGTTTGAATGTCTCCAAACCTCCTACACGGTGTGCAGCCATATTCTGAGTGACTGCACAGTGTAGGAGGATTAGATACAGGGCTCAGCAGACAGTATAACACGAACATAATACACACATCACATATACGAACATAAATTACCTGCTCCTGACGCCGCCGCTGGTCTACGCTCCTATTCCTTGTGCCTTCGCTTCGTTGAACATATGGCCGGAAGTCGTCAGCTTTCTGTCCGGCCGCGGCTTCCGGTCCACATGAAAATGGCGCCGGATTTCGCTCTACGAACGAGCTTCATTTTGGTCTGTGTGGGAGCGCCGCATGCGCCGTTCCCACACAGACGGCGTACGCTTCTGAGAATGGAACTGCTCCCGTTCACATGCTCTATGTGATTGTATGTGTCGTTAATCAACACAGATGAAAAAAATAATAGGAGCCCCCATAGAGAAGTAAAAATATATTAAAAAGTAAAAAATGAGAACACAATTAAATAAAAGTGGTTAATATTATATTAAAAGCAATATAATAATAATAAAAAAAATCATGACACCTTCCCTTTAAGACATGGAGGTGACAGAACCCCCTGAGGAAGCACTGATCGCGAAACGTGCGTTGGGGTCCTACACATGACATGCAGACTTGCAGGACCACTGAGATAGGTAAGGTGCTGGTGTACTCCTGATAGTATTGGCCTCTCCCTTTTTCATATGGACTGTTTTTTGTCCTAAATATATGCACTCGCACTTTTCCTGGGATAGGATATCGCTACTTTCAGGCCACTGCAATACCTATAGCACTTAGACATAGTGTATTATGTTCTACATATGAGTATAGATCTGCGATTCTGCTATGGTCATGTGAATATTTATAGAGTCTTCTCTGTTTTGATACCATTTTTAATTGTTTGTCTAACCAATGTGTTAATAAAATTGTTATTTTTTATATACATATACATATATATATATATATATATATACACACACATACATATATATATATGGCTTTGTATTCAGTTTCTTCTGTATGCCATTAATTTTGGAGTGGCCCAATTCTTACAAAAGGGAAGGTGTTCCTTGTGGACACGACTTCGCCCGTTATGATGCTGTTCTAGGAGTTTTTGTATTTGTAGGTGACAGAATAAGTCTACTTAAAGGAACAGTGTCATCACAAATTTTTTTTTAATATGTTAAAGATGTTAGTACTTTATTAAAAACGTTTATATTTATTAGTGTGTTTGTGTTTTACTTTTTCTTATTTTTACACTTTTTCTTCCCTATGGGGGCTGCCATTTTTTTTTCTATTTCTGTATGTGTCGATTAACGACACATACAGACATGGAATACGGCAGCCACAGTCCCATAGGGACTGCGAACGGGTCCCGTCCCATCCACTTCTGTGTACGCCGTCTGTGTGGGAACTGCGCATGCGCCGCTCCCACACAGTCCAATTTGAAATGCGTGCCGTCCGGCGCCATTTTCCTGTGGACCGGAAGTCGCGGCCGGACAGTAAGATTACTACTTCCGGTCGCGGGCTTCCGGACTTGTGCACTTGGACCAGCGGCAGCAGACGGAGCGGACGGGCCGGAGGGAGCCGCGGCGGCAGGAGCAGGTAAGAGATTTCTATGTATGTTCGTGTTTGTGTACGTTTACTACTGTATGTAAACCTACTACACTGTGTGTTCGCTCAAAAAATGGCGACACACAGTGTAGGAGGTTAGACCGTTCAAACCCCTCGTTTATCCCGGCACTAGCCAGGATAAAAGGAGGGGGGGGGATGCTGAGAGCGAGGGCTTTTTACCCAATTTTGCAATGCTGCAATTTTGGGAATAGCTCCATCTAGTGACCAGCAATGGGAAATATTATAAATTAGAATTAATTTATAATATTTCCTGACTCGTGAAAAAAATTTGAACAATGTTTAATCACCTACACACTAAATGCTTAATTAAAAAAAACAAAACATGTTTTTCTGGCAACACATTCCCTTTAAAAAGAGGGAATTAGAGTGGATTTATCGCTTAAAGAGGCTGTCACCAGATTTTGCAACCCCTATCTGCTATTGCAGCAGATCGGCGCTGCAATGTAGATTACAGTAACGTTTTTATTTTTAAAAAACGAGCATTTTTGGCCAAGTTATGACCATTTTTGTATTTATGCAAATGAGGCTTGCAAAAGTACAACTGGGTGTGTTGAAAAGTAAAAGTACAACTGGGCGTGTATTATGTGCGTACATCGGGGCGTTTTTACTTCTTTTACTAGCTGGGCGTTCTGACGAGAAGTATCATCCACTTCTCTTCAGAACGCCCAGCTTCTGGCAGATCACGCTGTGACGTCACTTCCCCAGGTCCTGCATCGTGTCAGACGAGCGAGGACACATCGGCACCAGAGGCTACAGTTGATTCTGCAGCAGCATCAGCGTTTGCAGGTAAGTAGCTACATCGACTTACCTGCATACGCCGATGCTGCTGCAGAATCATCTGTAGCCTCTGGTGCCGATGTGTCCTCGCTCGTCCGACACGATGCAGGACCTGTGAGTGACGTCACAGCGTGATCTCTCGAGAACACGCTGTGTGTCTGCACTGCCAGAAGCTGGGCTTTCTGAAGAGAAGTGGATGATAGTTCTATACACAACGCCCAGCTAGTAAAAGTAGTAAAAACGCCCCGATGTACGCACATAATACACGCCCAGTTGTACTTTTACTTTTCAACACACCCAGTTGTACTTTTGCAAGCCTCATTTGCATAAATACAAAAATGGTCATAACTTGGCCAAAAATGCTCGTTTTTTAAAAATAAAAACGTTACTGTAATCCACATTGCAGCGCCTATCTGCTGCAATAGCAGATATGGGTTGCAAAATCTGGTGACAGAGCCTCTTTAAATACCCTTAAAACCAACATTAAGACCATCTGGTTTAAGATGGGTGGAGTGATATAAAGGAATATGATTTGCCCCTTAGTTCTTTGAAAAAATATGGCTTATGTTCATTCCTCTATATGGTTAGGTGAATAATAATGATGGAATCCATGAAAGGAATTAGTATATTCCCTGATGATTAATAATTGAGACTAATATGGTCTCTTTTTTCCCACAGACATGAAACATCTGTTTATTAAGCGGATGATACAGTACTCTATAAAGACTCACCCAATAAGGCTTCAGAAATGTTCTTTATAGTCATCCATTGTAATTATGAACAACAGTTTTATATATTACCCACTTTAAAATATAAATGTCTGATATACTCAGCAGTCATGCTGTTTGGAAGTTTTTCATTCTGACCAGGTATGGTAGGGCTATTTTTTTTTTAATAATGCATCGCTGGAGAGATAATACTAGAATGCTGTAAAATTTCCCATTGCGGCGAAATGCCCAGCACCCCGTGGTGATTTGACCTGGAGAAGTATAGACACACGGTCATGGTAGGCTATCTGCACATCATGGGAGGTGATGGATGTGGTTGCGGAGGTGACCAAGTTTTTAGAATGAGGGACCAGTACACTGGGCACAGGTTTCTAACTTTACACAGGTGGGGTATACTTAGCCTATACCATCCTGGTCACGATACTAAAGGATTAGATGTGTGACCACCGATAGGTGTCTCCTCAGATATAACCGTAACCTGCATAGTTTGTAGCACTATATGCGCATAGTGAATTTATTCAAGTATTGGGCAGGTTTGCACTATGGTCATAGTGGAAAACCTGCCCAATCACATATGCTGTGATATCTCTAGTGCACACACGCGGTTCTAATGGATATATGCAGCTCTGCCTGAGATCATGGATCTTCTGGAGGCACACTAACTATAAGCGGCTCTTTGAGCATGCGCTTTTGTGCGCTACCATGATTGCTGGGCTAATGACGTTCTTTAGACGCGAGCAGTTAGAGTTACTAGACGTCGAGATATTGCATGTCCATTGAAATATTTAACCTCCTGTAGATCCTTGATAAGCGAGCTAGATATTTATAAAATGCAAAAAATATAAAACTATTAAATTTGATTACCTCATAATAAGTTAATTCATAGTGAATACATCTATTTATCAAATCTTTTAAAGGAACACGCTTAACCCCTTAAGGACGCAGCCACTTTTGGACCATATGACAGCCTCATTTTTTAAATCTGACATGTGTCACTTTATGTGGTAATAACTTCGGAATGCTTTTACCTATCCAAGCGATTCTGAGATTGTTTTCTCGTGACATATTGTACTTTGTTAGTGAAAAAATGTGGTCGATAAATTCAATATTTGTGAAAAATACCAAAATTTAGAGAAAATTTGCAAAAATTAGCATTTTTCTAAATTCAAATGTATCTGCTTGTAAGACAGATAGTAATACCACACAAAATAGTGACTAATTAACATTTCCCTTATGTCTACTTTAGATTGGCATAATTTTTTGAACATCCTTTTATTTTTCTAGGACGTTACAAGGCTTATACGTTTAGCAGCAATTTCTCATATTTTCAAGAACATTTCAAAAGGCTATTTTTTTAGGGAACAGTTCAGATCTGAAGTAGCTTTGAGGGCCTTATATATTATGAACCCCCACAAATGACCCCATTTTAAAAACTGCACCCCTTAAAGTATTCAAAACAGCATTTAGAAAGTTTCTTAACCCTTTATGCGTGTCACAGGAATTAAAGTGAATATTTATTGCCCTGATTCTACCGTTTTTAGAAATATCCCACATGTGGCCCTAGTGCGCTACTGGACTGAAACAAAGGCCCCAGAAGCAAAGGAGCACCAAGTGGATTTTTCGGCCTTCCTTTTCTTAAATTATATTTCAGGCACCATGTCACGTTAGAAGAGGTCTTGTGGTGCAAAAACAAAGGAAACCCCCCAAAAGTGACATTTGGGAAACTACACCCCTAGAGGAATTCATCTAGGGGTGTAGTAATAATTTTGACCACACAGGTATTTCATAGATTTCATTAGAATTGGGCAGTGAAAATGAAAAAATTACATTATTTTTCAATAAGATGTAGCTTTACCTCAGAATTTTTATTTTTCCCAACAAATAAAAGAGGAAAAGCACTCCAACATTTGTAAAGCAACTTCTCCAGAGTACGGAAATACCCCATATGTGGTAATAAACCACTGTATGAATACACATCAGGGCTCAGAAGGGAAGGCACGCCATTTAGCTTTTGGAGTACAGATTTTGCTGGATTAATTTCTCGGCACTATGTCTCATTTGTAAAGCTCCTAAGGAGCCAGTACAGTGGTAACCCCCCCAAAAGGGTCTCCATTTGGGAAACTACCCCCCTAGAGGAATTCAACAAGGGGTGTAGTGAGCATTTTGACCCCCCCAGGTGTTTCATAGATTTCATTAGAATTGTGAAGTAAAAATTAAAAATTTAAATTTTTTTCCACTAAGATGTAGCTTTAGGTCAAAATGTTTCATTTTCTCATCAAATAAAGGAGAAAAAGCACCGTAACATTTGCAAAGCAACTTCTCCAGAGTACGGAAATACCCCATATGTGGTAATAAACCACTGTATGAATACACATCAGGGCTCAGAAGGGAAAGAGCGCCATTTGGCGAGCAGATTTTGCTGGATTGGTTTATCTGCACAATGTGGCTTTTGCAAAGCCCCTTGGGTACCAGTGCAATGGAAACTACCCAAAAGTGACTCAATTTGGCAAACTACACCCATTGAGGAATTCATCTAGAGGGGTGGTGAGCATTTTGACCCCACAGGTGTCTCATAGATTTTATTACAAATGGGCAGTGAAAATGAAAAATTACATTATTTTCCAATAACACGTAGCATTTCAAAATTTTTCATTTTCTCAACAAAGAAAAAAAGCACCCCAACATTTGTAAACCAACTTCTCCGGAGTACGGAAATACCCCACATGTGGTCATAAACTGCTATTTGGACACACAGCAAGGCTCTAAAGGGAAGGAGCGCCATTTAGTAGTTGGAGTGGAGATTTTACAAGATTCGTTTTTTGACACCATGTTGCATTGAGCTATAGTATCAGTACAGTGGTACTCTGAAAAATTACCCCATTTTGGAAACTAGATCCCTCAAAGAATTTATCTAGGGGTGTAGTGAGCATTTTGACCGCACAAGTGTTTTGCAAAAATGAGTAAACAATAGATGTTGCAGATTGAAAATTGCGGTTTTCCACAGATATGCCGTATCAGTGCCCAATTGTTGTGCCCAGCTTGTACCACCGTAGACACACATCCCATAAATTGTTAAGCGGGTTCTCCAGAATACAGTAATACCCCATATGTGGTCATAAATTGCCGTTTGGGTACACTGCCAGGCTCAGTTGGACCACCATTTGGCTTTTGAAGCGCAGATTTTGCTTGGTGTTTTACTGGTATTTCAGCTTATAATGTGGGGGCATATGTAAACTGGGCGGAGTACATCAGGGTATATGTAATCTGTGCAGAGTACATCAGGGCATATGTAAACTGGGCGGAGTACATCAGGGCATATGTAAGATGTGCTTAGTACATCAGGGTATATGTAAGCTGGGCGGAGTGCATCAGGGTATATGTAAGCTGGGCGGAGTGCATCAGGGTATATGTAAGCTGGGCGGAGTGCATCAGGGTATATGTAAGCTGGGCGGAGTGCATCAGGGTATATGTAAGCTGGGCGGAGTGCATCAGGGTATATGTAAGCTGGGCGGAGTGCATCAGGGTATATGTAAGCTGGGCGGCGTACATCAGGGTATACAGTGAAGGAAAGAAGTATTTGATCCCTTGCTGATTTTGTAAGTTTGCCCACTGTCAAAGTCATGAACAGTCTAGAATTTTTAGGCTAGGTTAATTTTACCAGTGAGAGATAAATTATATATATATATATATATTAAAAAAAAAGAAAATCACAGAGTCAAAATTATATATATTTATTTGCATTGTGCACAGAGAAATAAGTATTTGATCCCCTACCAACCATTAAGAGTTCAGCCTCCTCCAGACCAGTTACACGCTCCAAATCAACTTGGTGCCTGCATTAAAGACAGCTCTTACATGGTCACCTGTATAAAAGACTCCTGTCCACAGACTCAATTAATCAGTCTGACTCTAACCTCTACAACATGGGCAAGACCAAAGAGCTTTCTAAGGATGTCAGGGACAAGATCATAGACCTGCACAAGGCTGGAATGGGCTACAAAACCATAAGTAAGACGCTGGGTGAGAAGGAGACAACTGTTGGTGCAATAGTAAGAAAATGGAAGACATACAAAATGACTGTCAATCGACATCGATCTGGTGCTCACCTCGTGAAGTATCCTTGATCCTGAGGAAGATGAGAGGTCAGCCGAAAACTACACGGGGGGAACTCGTTAATGATCTCAAGGCAGCTGGGACCACTGTCACCAAGAAAACCATTGGTAACACATTACGCCGTAATGGATTAAAATCCTGCAGTGCCCGCAAGGTCCCCCTGCTCAAGAAGGCACATGTACAGGCCCGTCTGAAGTTTGCAAATGAACATCTGGATGATTCCGAGAGTGTTTGGGAGAAGGTGCTGTGGTCAGATGAGACTAAAATTGAGCTGTTTTGCATTAACTCAACTCGCCGTGTTTGGAGGAAGAGAAATGCTGCCTATGACCCAAAGAACACCGTCCCCACTGTCAAGCATGGAGGTGGAAACATTATGTTTTGGGGGTGTTTCTCTGCTAAGGGCACAGGACTACTTCACCGCATCAATGGGAGAATGGATGGAGCCATGTACCGTCAAATCCTGAGTGACAACCTCCTTCCCTCCACAAGGACATTAAAAATGGCTCGTGGCTGGGTCTTCCAGCATGACAATGACCCGAAACATACAGCCAAGGCAACAAAGGAGTGGCTCAAAAAGAAGCACATTAAGGTCATGGAGTGGCCTAGCCAGTCTCCAGACCTTAATCCCATCGAAAATTTATGGAGGGAGCTGAAGATCCGAGTTGCCAAGCGACAGCCTCGAAATCTTAATGATTTACAGATTATCTGCAAAGAGGAGTGGGCCAAAATTCCATCTAACATGTGTGCAAACCTCATCATCAACTACAAAAAAGTCTGACTGCTGTGCTTGCCAACAAGGGTTTTGCCACCAAGTATTAAGTCTTGTTTGCCAAAGGGATCAAATACTTATTTCTCTGTGCACAATGCAAATAAATATATATAATTTTGACTGTGATTTTGTTTTTTTTATATAATCTATCTCTCACTGGTAAAATTAACCTAGCCTAAAAATTCTAGACTTTTCATGTCTTTGACAGTGGGAAAACGTACAAAATCAGCAAGGGATCAAATACTTATTTCCTTCACTGTATGTAAGCTGGGCGGAGTACATCAAGGGCATATGTAAGATGGGCGGAGTGCAACAGGTCATACATAATAGGATGATGTAATAATGGGGTGAATGAATAATCCATGGATTGGTGTGGTACGCTTTGAACCAATCCTTTATACACAGGCCGGGTTTATTGGGTATTATACAAAATAGCTGCGCTCCAGTATTGCCTTATATTTGACTTCTTCATTAGCCCTATAAGCCGCACAAGGCCCTAAAGTTTCCTCATCTCCGCTGCATCTACAGGGTCCACCTGTGGGGTCCAGCAAATGATGATGTGGGGTATTTAGTGAAATTCTACTGGACCTAAAAATGAGTCTGGGTCGTCATTTTGCATCATTGCGTTTTGAGAGTCATAACGTGTTATTTTTCCGGTGACGGAGCTGTGTGAGGGCGCGTGTTTTTGTGGAATGAGCTGTAATTTTTATTGGTTCCATTTTGGGGTACATGCGATTTTTTTATCACTATTTATTCCATTTTTTGGGAGATGAGGAAACCGAAAAACAGCCATTCTAGCAGGTTTCTTTTTCACCGTGCAGTATAAACAACATGTTAACTTTATTCTGCTCTTTTCTAAAAAAAAAATCATGTTTTAGTGTTGCCATTTTCTGACAGCCATAACTTTTTTATGTTTTAGTTGATATCGCTGCGGGACGGCTAGTTTTATGCGCGTCAAACTGTAGTTTCTATTGGTACCATTTTGCGTTACTTGCAACTTTTTGATCACTTTTTATGACTTTTTTTGAGACAAAATAAAATGGTGTCATTGCTTTTTATTAAAAATTTTTACGGTGTTCACCGTGCAGTAAAAATAATGTGATATTTTTATAGATCAGGCCGTTCCGAACACGGCGATACCTATTATGTATAGTTTTTTTTTCATATTTTCATTTTTTTTTCTAATAAAGGAGTTGATCAGGGAACTTTTATTTATTTTTCTTTAATACTTTTTTCACTTTTTTTTATTACACTGACCTGGGGACTTGAAGATCTGGTCTTCTGATCCCTCGTACGATACACTGCACTACTTATGTAGTGCAGTGTATCGTAACTGTCATTCTTCATTTGACAGTTAGCCTATTACGTTCTGCCTCGGGCAGGACCTAATAGGCTACCTTACCTGGGCTACCAGGAAGCCTAGTAACGGCTTCCTGGTTGCCAAAGCAACCATAGCCACCCACGATCCATCGCGCGGGGGGGCAGAGGGAGCTCCCTCCCTCTGTCAACCACTTCAATGCGGCGGACGTCATTGACAGCCGCATTGAAGGGGTTAAATGGCTGCGATCGGCGGTAACAGCCATCACAGCGGGATGTCAGCTGTGTATGACAGCTGACAGCCTCTGAAGACAAAGCGCGCACAGCTCCTGTGCACGCTTTATCTACAGGGCGTGACTGTAAGCCCTATTGCGGGAACGCACTTTGAATTTGGACGTACAGTCACACCCAAAAGCGGGAAGGGGTTAATAATGCTGACTATGATATATTTATAGACTTTCTATTACATGGTTTCATATGCATAGGATTAATTATACTCAGTAGCTTACTGAAACTTTGTTGAACACACGGTTATACTGCTTGGGAATGATCTGAGATGTGAGCCGAAACTTTATTTACCCAGAAAAGTGCATCACTTGTTCACTGGAATCGCACTGAGTGCTGCCTATACAGTAGTGTTCAAAAAACAATAGCAGTGAGTTTAATGAAGCAAACAAAGTGCAAAATCATAATAACTTTTGCCTAAATACAAATGCACTAGAAATACTACACATTAAATTCCAAATCGAAACAATAACAGAATTTATCCAGTTTGTGTTAATCCTTTACAGAAAGTAAAGAAAAAGGAATATTAGGTGGTTAAAAAAAATAAATAAAAGTGGCAGCATTTTTCTTTAAAAAACTCAAATGTAATGTATAAACTGAATTTTTTTTCAGATTTCACTTTACGGAACTAATATTTAGTGGCATAACCGTTGTTTCTGAGAACTGCTTGACATCTGTGTTACACGGAGTCTACCAACTTCTGGCACCTCTGAACAGGTATTCCACATTTTTGGGTTTTGCCTCATAAACCACATTTTTTGTCACCCCACAAGTTCTCTATGGGATTGAGGTCAGGGGATTGGGCTGGCCACTCCATTACCTCAATCAAGTTTGTTTGTAACCAAGCTATTGTTCGCTTACTGGTGCGTTTTGGGTTACTGTTGTGTTGAAACACCCATTTCAAGGGCACTTCTTCTTAAGGGCAGCATGATCTCCTCAAGTATTTTAATATATTAAAACAGATCCATGATCCCATGTATGTGATAAATAGGTCCAACACCATGGTATGAGAAACATCCCCATATCATGATTATTGCAGCACCATGCCTTACTGTCTTCAGTGTACTGTGGCCTGAATTCAGTGCTAAGGGGCCGTCTGACATACTGTCTACGGCCACTAGACCCCCCCAAAAAACAATCTTGCTTTCATCAGTCCACAAAATGTTACGCCATTTCTCTTTGGGCCAGTCAATGTTTTCCTTGGCAAATTTTAACCTATTCAGGACATGTATTTTTTTTAACAACGGGACTTTGCGGGGAGTTCTTGTTGGTAACTTGGCTTCACTTAATCGTCTTCTGATTGTAGCAGTACTCACTGGTAACTTCACATCTTCTTTGGTCTTTCTGGAGGTGATCATTGGCTGAGCCTTTGCCATTTTGGCTATTCTTCGATCCATTGGAACAGTAGTTCACCTCTTCCAGGTTTTGGTTGCCACTTCAAGGCATTTGAGATCATTTTAGCTGAGCAGCCTATAATTTTCTGCACTTCAATATATGTGTTTTCCCCCCTCCAATCAACTTTTTAATCAAAGTAGGTTTTACATCAGAACAATGTCTGAAACGACCCATTTTCCCCAGTATTTCAGAAGGAAATGCACTATAACCAACATGTGTAACATTTGTCATCCTCCTACCTTAAATAAGGGCCAAAATTGGCACCTGTTATTCCACAGAATGAATCACTTCACCAATTTCACTCCTCACTGCTATTATTTTGAGCCCCTTTTAATGAATGATTCAATTCCTCAGAATAAGCGGCATGCGTGTCCTAATTGTTGGCTGTTTTTTTTCTACTACACTTACAAGTAAATTATTTGTTAGGTAGAAACGTCACTTCTACCGAAAACTTTGATTTATTCAGTTAATGATGTTGGACAGCTATATATTTTTTTTGAACACTACAATATATATATTGACAAAGATCCCATAGAGACGGATCGAAACGTTGCCTGCCTGGGGGGAATGAACACACCACTTTTTTTCACCAATTTCCTTGGAGTGCTGCCTCTTCATTTTTTTGGATTTCATTAACAAGGGTTCCTAGCCTCAACCTAGGAGGCCTGCACCCACTGCTGTTGCTGTGCTGCTTTACTCTTTTTCTCATTATATATATATATATATTTTTTTTATTTTTATTTTTATTTTTTTTTACAGGCTCTCTAGACAACACAGCTCTGATTTCTTAAGATGTCTGTCTCAGAACAGCGGAGATCACAGCTAGTGAGCAGGTTTTAGCCCGGTATGTCACTTAAATTGCGATTGGTCTTTCAGCCGACCATTCAGCTGCCACCACTGTTCTGTCCTCTTAACACGGTCACACTGCTTGAGAAAGGTTTCCTCTGAAGCCAAAACGTTGCTGGGTGGAAGATGTATGTTTCAATAAATTATTAAGCCAGGAATCAAGAAAGCTGATGTCCATTTGTTATTGATTATGAAATTCTTTGGATGGATATGAACTAACCCAAACTGTTAAAATTAAAAACACTTTATCTGATTACTGGTGCTATTCCTATATATCCATTTATACTGTGAGTTTATGATTGTGCTGTAATAATACATTGGGGTGTGGGGTCATAAGAACAAAAAGGACCTATCATCAGACTATGCTGAGAAATATGTTACACAGAGAGGTCCACTCTCTTATTAGCCGAAAATGCACAAAAAAAAATAATTGTGCAGTTTGGCTAACAGGAGCGAATACAGCGGACTGCATATTTATTAGAGAGTATCCTCCCCCTCATTCCTCCCTTTTAACAATGATTGCCAGGCTGCTGTGTATCTGCATAAAACAGCAGCCAGCCATCATTCCCTGCCCTTACAGAGGAGAGCATAGGATGATGATAGACCGATTTTAAAGGGTAGGCCCACCATTAAACATCTTAAGACATGTCATAAGTTGTGATCGGTAAGTCTATATTCAGGAGGAAAAGATCAGCACTCCTTGTGGAATTTGAAAATAAATCTTCTTTATTTAAATAGCCAGCGGAAAAGCTGAACGACTTGAAATGGACAAATTACATAAAGCGTCCATCCCCTCTGACGCGTTTCTAGCTCTCAAGAGCCATTACTCCTAGATAGATCAGTAAGTCTATGCTAAAACACCCAGAAAATGTGTTCTAAAGAAGCCATGGTTCTCCCAACATGTAGCCCTTTGTTTTCAGATTCTAAAATCTTCAAATCTTTCAGTGTGTAAATTGGAAATCTCCCACTTACTGCAATGGGACTGTATGCAGTAAATGGGTAATTCAGACTACAGGCTTGGAGATCTAAAGTTTTCCACGTAAAAAAAAGATGAAGGGGAATGACGCTCTAAGCGATCGGTAGTGTCACCGGCATACATCCCCACAGATTAAATCTGCCATGCCTCAGTGACATGTCAGAAGATGTTTAAAGGTGAACATTCCTTTTAAACTAAATTATGGCTCACAAAAGGGGACAGCAATTATAGACATATTTATAATCTGAGTTGCATGAGCTCTCCACAAAAAGTTTATTCCATTGATAGGACATAAGCTTGTAAGAGCTTTCCCCAGGCTCTTCCAGCAAGCTACATTATAAGGTCAAAAGTTTGTTGACACCTGACCATAACACCTTTATTAGCTTGTTTTACATCCCATTCCAAAACCATGAGCATTAATACAGATTTAAGCTCTCTTTTGCAGCTACAACAGCCTCCACTCTTCTGGAAAGATTTTAGAGTGTCAGGATTCATGCCCATTCACCCAAAAGAACATTTGGAAGGTTTTGGACGAGAAGGACTGGCTCGCAAATGGCGTTCCAATTCACCCCAGAAGTGTTCGGTGGGTTTGTGGCCAGGGCTCTATGCAGGCCACTCTAGTTCCTCCACACCAAACTCTTTAAACCGGGTCATTATGGACCTTGATTTGTGCACAGGGGAACAGTCTTGCTGGAACAAGAAAAGGCCTACCACAAACTGTTGCCACAAAGTTGGAAGCATACAATTATCTAGAATTTCTTAGTATGCGGTAGAATTAACATTTCCCTTCACTGGAACGAAGCGGCCTAGCCCAAAAACTGAAAAGCAGCCCCATTCCTTCACCAAATTTTACAATAGGAACTATACATTCTGCAAGGTAGCTTTCTCCTGGCATCTGACCAACCCAGATTCGTCCATCAGATTGAAAGAAACTGAAACATTTCCACAGCTCTACAGTGCAGTTGCAGAATGCTTTACACCACTCCAACAAACGTTTAGCATTGTGCGCGGTGATCTACTCAACTATGAAAACCCATTTCATGAAGCGCCTCATTCACAGTACTTTTTCTGATGTCACTTTCAGAGGCAGTTTGGAACTATTTAGTGATTGATACAACAGATGTGCGCGATTTCTAAGCAACACATGCTTCAACACTCAGTGGCCATGCTCTGCGAGTTTGACTCCTACTGCTTCTTGGCATAACGGTTACGTCTAGACTCTGCTATTATTGTGAAATGTAACTTATAGTTAACTAGGGCTGATCTAGATGATCAGAAATTTCATGGACTCACTTGTGGCAAAAATGGCATTCTATGAGAATGCGGAGTTCTTTAGTATTACCCATACTACCAATGTTGGTCCATGGAGATTGCATGGCTGTGTCCTTGATTTCAGGCAACTGTTTGCAATGAGTGTGGCTGAAATACCTGAAGTTAATAATTAGGAAGCGTCCACTAACTTTTGGCCATAACGTGCATCGATTATTGGCTGTAATGCATCTGCATTTGAACATCAGTATTACATAAAAAAAACAGAAGGACTGTGCCTAGTGAACCAAACTTGGATCTCCAAACAATTCTAGGGGGACCTAGTTTGGGTTACTTGAACCGCAGAGGGCTGTATGAAGGAGGCCTAATATACAGCCTTGTTTTTCCATTAAACCACTTCAATTCAACTGTATCTTGGTGAAGCATTCATAATTCTAAGAAGGAGTATGCTATACTTAGAAAATAACTTGGACTGCTCTAGAGATTCTATTAGATTAGAAAAGGTCAGATGAGTTTCTACCTTTTACTTGAGCTGCCTTTCCCTACAAATGGGTCCCTTTCTACGGACACGGTCAACAATCCTTCTCTAGAAGTCCACATGGTCTGACCACACAATACTACAGGCAAATAATGCTAGCAATTTAAGTGAACACTTTCTCTGAGAAGGTGCATCCAGGTTCTCAAGAAACCCAAGAACCAGTCTGCTTTTGATACACTAGCCAAATAAGTCAGAACTTTTACTAGTATGCAAGACTTAAATAACCATTTTTTTTACACAGAGTAGTTGCACATTTCATTCTCTATGTACTCTAACTTGACAACGAACTTCTTAAACTAAACTATGCAGAGAAATCCTGTGGAATTCATTAGACTGGAGACATTGGCCCACGTGGATTTGTAAGACAAAAGGCGGCACAATTTAGATGTGCTTGATATATTAAGAATTAATCACCTGCGGCACTTGATATTTATCTAGTCTAGACTGGTGGTTATGGACAGACTTAATTTTAAAGTCGCAAAAAAAGTTGTATCTGCACAGAAAGATCAGGTTGGCTACAAATGTAAAGCAAAATCACCACATCTTTCATTAAAAAAATGCAACAAATGTCATGACATTAGATAAATTTGACAAACAGACACACACTTAAAAGTTATACATGTAATAGCCCACGTGTTAACATCAAAAATGCAATTGTTTATGATGCCCATTTTTCTTGTTGGCAAACGTGATCCAAGGTTATCAACCCCCACCATATCTAAATTATGAGAATAAGATTTACAGTGTGCTGGTTTTCATAGGTATTCTAGCATCTATTTTATACTAAACAGTTAACAAAGTAACAGTTTCAGATAGGTTGATTCAACCAAAGTCAGACTATTGAAGAATTTTAATTACACAAAACAATGATGAACTCACAGGTAAGGGACTGTTCACATCACCGTTCGGTTTCCGTTGAGGGGTTCAGTCAGACTTCTGTCGGAGGAACCCATCAACGGAAAGGCAAACAGAAATCATAGCTTCCGTCTGCATTACCATTGATTTCAATGGTAATGCTTCCGTTGCAAATGGTTTCCGTTTTTTCTCCGTTCTGGAAGGTTTAAGTTTTTTTTGACGGAAAAAAAAGCGCAGTCGACCGTTTGCCTTTCCGTTGATGGTTTCCTCCGATAAAAGGGTCTGACGAAACCCATCAACAAAAAACCTGAACGCTAATGTGAACAGGCCCTTAAGTTAAGCTTCTCAAAATGACTTTTTTCAGAATTTGAACAAATATATTAGCTGGTCACATGCAAACTACATCACTACATTAAGGCTTTTGTCTACTTGCTAATCATTTATAACTGATGCAACCTATTTTTACTGATTGCCACAGAATAACCCACATGTTACCCTAAGCACATGAATTTTTGATGAATTAGTTTTTCCTGAATTCGTTTTTTTTTTTTAAATGTTTTGGAGATACAAACCTGTGCATTTAAGTGGTTTATAAAAAAAAAGTGTTTTAATAATGTAAATGTGGGCCTTTGTCGCACAGTGAGAGAGTTAGGCCCCATGCACATGAACGTATTATTTTCCTCCCGTAAATACTGGCGTAAATATGAGTCCATTGTCACACGTATTCCACCAGTATTTACGGACCCGTTTTCTCTGCACTAATCGGCAGCCCTTTCTCTCTATCAGGATAGAGGGAAGGGGCAGCCCTTTCGGACAGAGTTTCCGCAGCGTTTGAAAGTAAAATAAGTTCATACGTACCCCGGGCCGTTGTCTTGGTGACACGTCCCTCTCTTGACATCCAGTCCGACCTCCCTGGATGACGCGGCAGTCCATGTGACCGCTGCAGCCTGTGATTGGCTGCAGCGGTCACATGGGATGAAACGTCATCCCGGGGGGCCGGACTGGAGGAAGAAGGAGTTCTGGGTAAGTTAACTTTTAATACTATTAAATAGGCTCTGTCACCACATTATAAGTGCCCTATCTCCTATATAAGGAGATGGGCGCTGTAATGTAGGTGACAGCAGTGCTTTTTATTTAGAAAATCTATTTTTAACAACTTAGGAGCGATTTTTAGCTTTATGCTAAGGAGTTTCTTAATGCCCAAGTGGGCGTGTTTTTACTTTAGACCAAGTGGGCGTTGTACAGCGTCATACAATTCTCTCCGTTCATTTACACAGCACTAGCGATATAGATATATCGCTATGTGCAGCCACATAAACACACTATAACATTACTGCAGTGTCCTGATAATGAATATACAATACCTCCAGCCAGGACGTGATGTGTATTCAGAATCCTGTCACTTCTGTAGCATCTCTGTGAGATTTACAGTAAGGCAAGTGTAATCTCGCGAGATTACGTTTGCCTTGTTGTAATCTCACAGAAAAGATTCAGAAATGTCAGGATTCTGAACACACATCACGTCCCGGCTGGAGTTAATGTATATTCATAGGCAGGACACTGTGTGTGTGTGTGTGTGTGTGTGTGTGTGTGTAACTATATCGCTATCTGCAGAGTAAATGAATGGAGAGAAGTGCATGACGCTGATTGGTCAGCGTCATACACTCCTCTGTACAACGCCCACTTGGTCTAAAGTAAAAACACCCCAACTTGGGCATTAAGAAACTAATTAGCATAAGGCGAAAAAAATCGCCCATAAAGTGGTAAAAATAGATAGTTTTTCTAAATAAAAAGCACTGCTGTCACCTACATTATAGCACCGATCTCCTTATATAGGAGATAGGGCACTTACAATGTGGTGACAGAGCCTCTTTAACTCCAGCGGTAGTTACTACCGATCAGATAACTCTTTCAGCACCCTGGACAGTGACTATCCCCTGACGTCACCTAGCAACGCTCCCGTAATTACGGGTGCACACACGTAGCCACCCTTAATTACGGGAGCCCCATAGACTTCTATGGGCCTGCCCGTGCCGTTATTACGGCCTGAGATAGGACATGTTCTATTTTTTCCAACGGCACGGGCACCTTCCCTTAAGCATAGAAGGTACCCATGGCCAATAGAAGTCTATGGGCCCGTAATTACGGGCGTTTTTACGTTAGTGTGCATGAGGCCTTAATCCTTGTTTTTATGGATGGCCTTTGTAGGGTGTTTGCATGTGACAAGGTCAGTTCCGACTTACATAATAGTTTCACTTGCAAATAGTTCATTCTTAAAGGAACAGTGTCACCACAATTTTTTTTTTAATATGTTAAAGATGTTAGTGCTTTATTAAAAACGTTTGGATTAGTTTGTGTGTTTGTGTGTTACTTTTTTTTTATTTTTACACTTTTTCTTCCCTATGGGGGCTGCCATTTTTTTTTCCATTTCTGTATGTGTCGATTAACGACACATACAGACATGGAATACGGCAGCTCCAGTCCCATAGGGACTGCGAACGGGGCCCGTTCCATCCACTTTCGTGTACGCCGCTGTGTGGGAACGGCGCATGCGCCGCTCCCACACAGTTCAATTTGAAATGCGTGCCGTCCGGCGCCATTTTCCTGTGGACCGGAAGTCGCGGCCGGACAGTAAGATTACTACTTACGGTCGCGGCTTCCGGACTTGTGCAAATGGAGCAGCGGCAGCAGACGGAGCGGATGGACCGGAGGGAGCGGCGGCGACTGGAGCAGGTAAGTTATTTCTATGTATGTTCGTGTTTCAGTGTGTTTACTACTGTATGTTAACCTTCTACACTGTGTGTTAGCTCAAAAAATGGCGACACACAGTGTAGGAGGTTAGACCGTTCAAACCCCTCGTTTATCCCGGCACTAGCCAGGATAAAGGAGGGGGGGATTCTGAGAGCTCACTAGAGCGAGGGATTTTTACCCAATTTTGCAGCATAAAGCAATGTGGTTGCTTTACCACATGCAATGCTGCAATTTTGGGAATGGCTCCATCTAGTGACCAGTGCTGGGAAATATTATAAATTGAATCCAATTTATAATATTTCCTGACTCGTGAAAAAAAATAAAAAATTAGAACAATGTTTAATCACCTACACACTAACTGTTTAATTAAAAAAACAAAACATGTTTTGCTGGCAACACATTCCCTTTAACATACCAAACTCTTCTGTAGTAAATCGAAAGGGCTTATTTAGTGTCCAGATTGAAGACTCCTCTTCTATGTGAAGTTGCTTACCTTCAAAGACTTACCTTGAAAAACAATATATCACAAAATAACAATTCTAAAATATTAAAAATCAGACTTTTTTTTTATAACAAAAATTACAGGGTTTTTTAGACCTAAAATATTACTTTTTGATTGGCACAAAAATGGATTACAAATAACACCCTCTTTACAAATGAGGAAACAGGCAGGTGATGAACATTTTTTTATTTACAAATATACTAAAATATCTCCGACAGTGAGTCCCTCCTGCTCCCCCCTCACCCAGGACCTGAAAAGCATTTTCTTGTTTAAAGTGCATGCAAAAAAGAATTAAAAGACTTTGTTTTCTTTCATCGACTTTTTTTTTTTTTTAAACGCTTTCTTTTTATTGTAAGAAAATACACAGCTTGAAAACGTGGATAATGTCATATTTAAAAGACCAAAAAGACAGGAGGGGACAGGGCAGAGGAAAAAAAAATATTAAAAACTATTGGGCTGGTTGCGCTAAGATATCCCATCTTTAAATACTGAACTGGAAAAGGAACCCTCATCCCGTTTGAAAAAAAAATAAAAAAATAAAAAATAAAATAAAATTACATTAATAAAAAAAAAATGTAAATAAAAAAAAAAAGAAGAGGGAGAGATATAAAGGTTAATTTTCTGAGTTGAATAACAGCTGTTCAAATACAATAAGAAAATATGTAAAATCTCTCCTTAAATTCATTCTATACAGAAAATACATGATTTTTGGCCACGGTCCCAGTGTGGTTTTTGTGCTAGTGGGACAGTGGGCGCTGGGATGCTGTGTGAACACACCCTCTGCTATAACAACTGTTACAGCAGCAAAACCAGTGGAGCAGAGCATTGCTTTGAATGGGCTGTGCTTATTCAGAGTCCACTCTCTGGCCACTTCAAAAGGCTGCTACCAATTCAGAGTAAACAAAAAAAGACCCCCCCCCCCCAAAAAAAAAACAAAACAACTCTATGCTATGCTGTAGGAGCCTGCACAAAAAGGCTCTGCCAGAAGCAGAGGAATTAAACATGTTTTTGCTTCAAGAGGTTTGAGGCTGCAGACCATACAGACATTAAGCACCATCACACCCCCAGAACACTACTTTTTGCACTGCTCCGGAGGCGCGTAATGAGAGAACATGTACAGCATATACAAAAACAGTGAGGCATCAGTCCATTATATCCCACAAAGACACCTTATAAGGTTCTTTATGAAAAGAACAACTTCACGGCAAAGAACAGGAGTAACAGCTTCTTCAGAACAATAAGTGCAAGAATATACCTAATAAAAGCACAATTAAAAGCTCCTTCATTTACTCAAAAGGGCAGTATTTAGAGCTAGGTCTTTCGGCAGTGATACATCATCTGCCCTTAGAGGCAGAGTTCTTAAAACATGAAGCACAATGTAAAATAATGACAATGGATAACACACACACACACACACACACACACACACACAATTATAGCGCAATAATCACCAGGGAACGCAGGTACCCAATTTGTATTTGTAAATGGTGCAATCATTTTGCATCTCCTGTGAAAGGTTTAATGCAAGTCCTGGAGTAAAACAAAATCAAGAATGTGGTCTATTCTAGTAAATCCATCAGTAGATGGCAATCCATTCAATCACCATACATAAAGAGAACACTGGAAATAGACTGCCAAAGAGACTGAAAGAGCTTATGAGAATGCTTTACTGCTAGACAAGGGTATGCGTCCGTGTTTAACATTGCATGTAACAGCAAAGTCTTTTGTCCACTACACACCAGAAATTCCGTCGTAATAAAACGGAATTGGGCACCATGGTTTAACCAATGCCGTCATACTGCTTGGTTGCAAAAGGCGTCACAAAAATAGCAAAAAACAATCATTCTTCCACCCAATGTTAGCACCTTTACGTCAGAACAGGTTTATTCGAGAAAATGTTACTGTTCCTTTGCTATAGAGATAAAGCACTGCTGCATCACTAGTCCTATGCCCCAATAGCAGCGACAAAATTACAGTACCATTATTCATTTAAAGCAATGAACTATTTAGAGCTGCTTGTGAGAAGGTAAAAAGCCTGCAGCCACAAAGCTTTTTGGTTTTTTTTCCCAAAGAGAGTGGGGCCCAAATGAGCACAGTTTAAGTAAAGGTGTGGATGTGTTCTAGAAGTGCATGAAAGCTTATTGAACTCCATATTATAGATTTACGTACCCAGTCCTGGTTTTACATTTCTATTCCAGCTCCTAGAAGATCTGTATAAATATTGCACTTACAATTCCCAGTCTTAGTTAATACATCATCGTACACAAAATACCACCATTTTTATGTTGGTCCAGAAATTTCCAATAGCTCTTCAAATATTTAATTTATCACAAATAATAAATCCATCTGTATCAATTTTCAGGTTTATTTGTGTATTATTGTGCCAATTCCCAAAAACTAAATACTGCAAAATATTGTATATGCTTCACCTTAAATTCAGGTTTCTCATCATTACAAGGATGCACTCAAATGATGAAAACAATCTGATAGTTTTTTTGTTCTTTTTCAGATACTGGCTTTGGTGTCCAAAAATCATCATCATCAATATAATGGACAAATTTCCATATAAAATATTCTGTTAATAGATTCAGTCTATGAACTCAAAGCAAATAGTCATGAAATAAGTAAACACAAAATAAAATTCAAAGATTAGGAGTTTCAAAATTGTACACTTTTTATGTGACAGGTGCAGTACGGCAAAAATGTGTCTCTTTGTGAACATACAGTTACATATATCCATAAAGAACAGACGATTCTATGAATTAGTAACTGCATTGAATGTGTACCGAAAACGTAAAATTCCAGAGGACTTCTTCCCATCTAATTCGTGAGGACCAAGATGTACTAAGCCAGAGTAGAAGTAAATAATCAGAAGTTTGAACAATTGAAATCCAAACAGAATAAAGCTGTAATTGCCACTCAGAAAGGCAGTGACCAGGACATCTTAAAATAAAAAAATAAAAAAAAGTAATTTTTATTGTTTGAGACTTTTTTTTTTTTCTGATTCAAATGTTAACAATAGTAATAAAGTCTCCAACTCATTTGTGGCAAAAATAATCTGCAAAGTTTCTTTTTTTTTTAATAATATTCTTGAACAAATACAATACATTAATTGTCTAACAGCATTTTCTTTACATACTTTTCATCTTCAAAAATATTTTCTCTATAGAAGATGTTTTATTTTTTGTATTTTTATTAATTTTTATGAATGCCTTAAAACGCTGCTTTGAGGAAACACTGACTCAGTACATCACAGCCATCGCCTATTCAATTTTAATGCCCCTTCCCAAAATAGAAAAGAAAATACATGAGGTGGAAAAGAAAAGAAAAAAAAAAACAAACCCAAAAACTTCAAACATACACTACTCTTGTCCTCACAGCTTTGAACGTTAAAGTAAAAAATTTCAGTGGGCCACAACATTGAACAAGTGCTCCCAAATAGGGTAATTCCTTCCAAGCTTCCGATTAAAAAAAAATGATGGTGGTGGGAATAGGGTGTATATACAAAATGTAACCGTAGAGGCATTTATTCACAGTTTGTAATTTTTGTAAAATTAGGATTTCATATGTCTAAATCAGGAGTAGGGAAGGAATAATTGTAAACCTTCGCCCTTGAGTACTCTTTTCAAGTCCAGTTTTCCAAGTGTTGCGTCAATACCTAGCCACATGAACTGACTGTGCTCAGGCAATGACACTTAAATACAACCTATTACAGGCATTGAAGAGAGGGATGAAAAATACAATCATTTTTTCTTTTTTTGTTACCAATCTTTAAACTGCTGTATTACCAGATACACAGTGTAAATAAACTTTTTTTTTTTCCTTTTTACATCCTGGTATACATTAGCAATATATTGCAAAGGTTTAGCAAAAGTTATTCTTTGGCACAATAAAGTACCAAAGCCTTGGAGTAAATAGTGTATTTTGGTCTTAATTTCCCAGCTGCCTTTTGTCAGTAAGAATACGTCTGGTATATACATATAAGAAAACCAGGACTGGAGTAGCTGATTTAGAGCCAAAAGTGCATTGAAAATTCAAAGTCAATTTCTGCTCCTGACAGCAAAAGTTTTCTAAATAAAATAAAAAACGTAACAAAAAAAGAAATGAAAAAAACAAACAAACAAAAATAAAAAAATTATATATTTTCACAAGACATTCTACCCACCCCGTCTGCCCAAACAACCCCCCCCCCCAGTTCTGCTTCTCCCCCCCCAACAATATGTCTATATATATATACAACATGATTGGTTTCTGTAAAATGTATCAAACCTCAATAGTTTAATAAAATCTCTTCTTTTTTTATTCCTGACGAACAAATACCAAAAAAACAACAATGTTTAACGCAGCAGCAGTAACCTTAAGGCTGCAGTTTTATGCTTCTCTCTCTCTTATGTATTAAATTGTATATATATATATATTATTTTTTTTTGCTTGTACTTTAACAGAACAAAATGTTAGCAGAAACCAACAGATATGCACATTTTTGTTGGTTTGTCATTAAGTTTCTCTTCTCTGTTCTCTCTAGTCTCTCAAATGTGTTATTGAACATCAATAAATTAATCTCTTCATCCCTGAGTTTTAGTTTGAAGTGTGAGGCACTTTAGAAGATTGGAAGGTTTGTCTTCGCTAGATACTGACCCAGTATAAAAGAGGCGTTTTCTTGGTAACCAAACTTCTGAAAGTGCCAAAAACGACCCCACTGTTAAGACCAGGTAAAAGTCATAACCAGATCTTACTTAAACACCACCACTAAACTGGCTCAGGGCTGAAGGGGTTAATCACAGACTGACAACTGATGTGCATCATGGGTTATGAAACCGGCTAATATCGTGGGCAGCCATCTTCCACAAAGTAGGACTTTTAACTGCCGGACACATAGGTAAGTCCCAGCAGAGGCATTGTGAACACATAGCTTTTACCCCTCCGAGTACTCCAATACACCAGGGACTCACACTTCTCACCTTTGTCCAAATACAGGCTAATAGACACATAACCCTCACAAGCCCTCCAATAGAGGCATAGGAAATACATACCTCTCAATCCTCACACTGAGATAAAAAGCACATACCTCTCACCATCTTCCCCAAGGAACATCATGGACAAAACTTTGAATAATCAAGTTATCTCTTTCCACAAAAGGGGTTATGAATAAAGGAAGAGTTTCGACACAAAACACAACTGTTACTTCAAGACTCCTTCCCGCTGTTTGAATCTTCGGTTTGTATAACAAGCACCAATGTTCTGATGGATTGAAATTTTGAGTGACAATCAGGGACACTTGAGAGGTATGCCAGGGAGCTTGCTCCGTGCTCAGATTTGCCCAGAGGCACCCTGGTGAGTAAAAAGAATTACAGGCACTAGTGTCCGACGGACGTCAGAGATAGATAGAGACAGAGAGAGAAAGAGAGAGAGATAGAAAGGGAGGGAGAGAGAGAGAGAGAGAGAGAGAGCACGCCCGTTAAAATGGGGAATGTACGTTTTGCAGGTTCTCCTTGCTGTCATTGTTAATAATATTATTGTTCTTTTATTTGAATGGCAAAAACTGGCCTCTCTCATCTATAGTCCTCCTTGGGATATTCTAACGTCACCAGATTTCCAAAGCCCATCCGTAAACTTTCCATATCAAAGGTTTCAATTTCCCTTTCTTGGCGTTCAAATAGATGCTTGATCCTCTCGCTGCGCTCCTTTTGAAGGGCTGCCAACTCTTCTTCAATCTAAAACAAATAAGAAGCCGCCCTTTTATGCTATAGAAAAATATTTCAGCATTTTGTTTAACTTATTTTGTTCCATGCACAATAAAACTATATAATATACAATATCAAATTCTAGATGTCCAAATCTTTATGAAGCTTATCTCGAAGTTATTTAAGTAAAAGGCTGGATTTATTTCTCATCCACATATCTAAGGGTCCACGGAGAAGGATGCTAAGTACTGCACCAGACAAAGTCATGGGCTGCTATGAACTGCAGCGACAGCATTGTTTGGCATAGCTGGGAATTCTGGCCTTCAGTGATTGGCTGGATGCCTTCAGCCAGTCAGATGGGACCAGTGGTGACATCACCTGTTGCTAGGAGTTTCCAGTACAGGATTGTTGGTAAAGAGGAATAGCAGATTTTAGGAGCATGTATATTAATATAAATCCTTCACTTCAGGATTGCATGTGCATATAATGCAATGTCTCTTATTCTAACTATAACATTTATTAGACCATGGATTTATCACTGTATAGAATTATTCAGAAGTCTTTATGCATCGAACACATACCTTTATTTCTTGATACAGGTATAAGAGCTTGTATTTGTTAGCATATATGATGAAACAGAGTAGTGTTGCACGATGCACCGAAATAGCGATACTAGTTCGATACCGTGCACCCTCAAGTAGTTCAATACCGTTATTTCATGTATTTCGATACTAAGCTGTGCGGCTGTACAGCTAAGTATAGTAACACATGAATGTTATTAGAGCGGGCCTGCGGCTCTGTAATGCAGTCATAGCCCGCTCCGGAGTCTTGACAAGTGTGCGCGCGGTCAGCATGTGTTGATGCCACCAGCGCTGCACTACTGAGCACCCACACTGAAGACAGAACATGGTGGGCACACTACAAAACACCCCCATGTTCTGTCTTCAGTGCCTGCGCCGACACTCATTAGCGCAGCGGCGGCAGCATCACCTCATGCTGACCGCGCGCGTACACACACTTATTGTCAGAAGCGGGGCAATGGCTGTATTACACAGCCGCAGCTGAAACCTCTGATCGCCGCAACTATTTCCCCGAATGCTGCGATCAAAGCTGACCACAGCATTAAAGTGAAAAATGACAAGTGCGATGCCCTTTGGATCGCATCACTGGGAATCCCTGTGACGCAATCGAGGGACATACCATATATGGGCAGACAGCCCAGGGTCCATTGAAGGACCAAAGAGCTGTCTGACCATATTTCCTGTTAGGGCATACTTCGGTATGTCCTAGCAACTTCCCGTGTACACTCAGTACACAGGCTAATGTACTGGCATATATATATATATATATATATATATATATATATATATATATATATATATATATATATATATATATATATATATATATATATATATATATATATATATATATATATATCTATATCAGTACATTGTCTAAAAAAAATATAAATAAAGTAATGCTAAAATTAAAAAAAATACACATTTTTTTACAATAAACATTAAAATAAGTCTCAATACATAAAATATACACATTCAGTAGTGTCGCGACCGTAATAACAAATTTATAGCGTCATTTATGATGTTTACGCGGTTATAAAATAAAAACTGTTTTCTTTCACTTATTAATGTGAGGCACGAGGTCTTATGAATGTTGAACCTCCATGTGCCTCACTTTAATAGTAATTAACCCCATCATGTACCTCACACATTAACCCAATGTTGTCCATTATGACTGAGGAACATGATGGGGTGATTACTATTAATGTGAGGCACATGGAGGTTCAAAATTCATCACACCACGTGCCTCACATTTAAAAAAAACAAAAAAAAAACTTCTTCCATTTTTTATAGTGTTGGCAAAGTATCGTTTTGGTATCGCGTATCGCAATATTACACAAACTATTGGTATCGAATTCCAAATTCTGGTACCAGGCAAGCAAAAATGGACAGAAGCAGCACTTCCAAAAGGATCAGCTTTTTTTATTCACCTGTGCAACGTTTCAGTCCAACAGGACCTTTCCTGTTGGACTGAAACGTTGCACGGGTGAATAAAAAGCTGATACTTTTGGAAGTGCTGCCTCTGTCCATTTTTGCTTGCCTGATACCAGAATTTGAGAGAAGAGAAGTGTATGATGCTGACCAATCACTTCTCTCCATTCATGTCCATGTGTATTCACAGCACAGCGTGATCTCGCGATGCGGTCACATACACCCATAGTAACTTTACTGAAGTGTCTTGAGAGTGAATAGACATTGCCTCCAGACTGGATGCGATGTCTATTCACACTCCCGACACTTCGGTAAAGTCACTGCGGGACATACTCACGGCACAGCGTGATCTCATGAGATCACGCTGTGAATGACAGCACAGCGTGATCTCGCTATGCTGTGTGATTAAGTCCCACAGAAACTTTACCGAAGTGTCGGGAGTATGAATAGACATCGCATCCTGCCTGGAGGCAATGTCTATTCACTCTCAAGACACTTCAGTAAAGTTAATGTGGGTGTATGTGACAGCACAGCGTGATCTCGCGAGATCACGCTGTGCTGTGAATACAAATTGACATGAATGGAGAGAAGTGTATGACGCTGATTGGTCTGCGTCATACACTCTTTACAACGCCCACTTGGTCAAAAGTAAAAAAACGCCCAGTTGGGCATTAAGAAACTAATTAGCATAAATCTAAAATTGCTCATAACTTGCTCAAAAATGATAGTTTCAAAATGAAAAAACTCTTATCTACAGTACAGCGCCGATCAAATTATGTAGGAGATAGGGCACATATAATCTAGTGACAGAGCCTCTTTAACCTATTAAATGGTGCGATCAATCACGATCGCAGCATCTAACACTGTAAAAAGATGGGAGCACCCCCCTCTGAGAGCTCATCACCCCCCCTGCAACGCAATCGGGGGTGACTATGGTTGTCATGGCAGCCTAGGGGCCTAATGAGGGCCCCCAGGGCTGCCTTTCTTCATCTCCTGTTAAAGGAACAGTGTCATCACAATTTTTTTTTTAATATGTTAACGATGTTAGTGCTTTATTAAAAACGTTTGGATTAATTTGTGTGTTTGTGTGTTACTTTTTCTTATTTTTACACTTTTTCTTCCCTATGGGGGCTGCCATTTTTTTTTCCATTTCTGTATGTGTCGATTAACGACACATACAGACATGGAATACGGCAGCTCCAGTCCCATAGGGACTGCGAACGGGGCCCGTTCCATCCACTAACATGTACGCCGCTGTGTGGGAACGGCGCATGCGCCGCTCCCACACAGTTCAATTTGAAATGCACGCCGTGTAGCCCAGAATGTTACCAATAGAAACTACAGCTCGCTCCGCAAAATATTAGCCCTCATACTGCTAAATCCCCAGAAAAATGAAAAAGTTATCGCGATAGAATGTGGCGTAACAATTTGTTTCTTCCTTGTAAAAGTAGCAAAACAAAAAAAAATAGATAAATTTATTATCGCCGTAATTGTTTTGACCGGTAGAATAAAGTTAACATGCCATTTTTACATATATTGAGGAATCGCTGTTTTTTTCCTCTTCCACCCCACAAATATTTTTTTTACAGGTTCTCAATACATTATATGGTACAATAAATGGTGCCGTGAAAAACTACAACTCGTCCCGCAAAAAACAAGCCCTCATATGGTTTTACTTGGGTCAGCAGAGATGTTTTTTTTTGATGTTATTGAATTTGTATATTTTGCCAGTATTGATTTTTCCTTTCCACCCTTTACCTGTGTTTATGTACCCATAACCTTCCCCACATTCCTTATGTACCTGGTCTATTACCCAAAATTTATAAATAAATAAATCTACAAAACACAGAAAAATCCAGAAAATGGCTGTGAAGGGAAGGGGTTAACAAGAAAACAACTTTTAGGCCCTGTTCATATGGACTATTTTGGAGGCAGAAAAGGTCTTCAGGAGGCAGATTTTTACATGCCGTGAGATCTGCCGCAAGAAAGTGCAGGCAGATTTCGGCCGTGGCAATTGAGCGCCGCGGGCAAAAAGCGCAGTGCAGAACGCTTTCTCTGCCTCCCATTGATTTCAATGAGAGGTCAGAGACAGAATCGCAAGAAGAAAAAGCATGTTGCTTTTTTCCCCCCGCGAGTGGCTTAAATAGCGAAAAAATGCCTCCCATCTAAATCAATGGGAGGCCGTTTCGAGTGTTTATTTGGCGCTGATTTCTACACATCAAAATAAGCTGCAAAATACGCCATGTGAACAGGGTCTTATCATGCGACTTTTTTTTTTTACATGGTCTAATATTATGCTTGTGGATATTTGGTATAAATTATTTGTATAAAAGTGATATTCTATTTATGTATTGCATAAGAAAAATAAATAAATAAAATTCTATAGTAAAATATCAAATGCACTACACACAACTGCGTTTTGGTTTGTGGAGTTTTTGAAGGCAGATTTGTGGTCAGTGGCGTTTTCTTTCCAAACACAGCATGCTCTGGGTATGGTGTTTTTTTTTTTTCTGCCATTTTCTCCATAGGCCTCTCTATAGTACCTCAAAAACGCCAGGAAAAAGAAAGTGTACAAAATAACACCAACTGAAAAATGCCACAAAAAACCCTTAAAAACCGCCTGTTTCATGTTAATGCTGGCGTTCTTCTAAGCATCTTTTGATGCAGTTTAAAATGGCAGAGAAAAATCTGTGTGTGAAGGAGGACTAAAAACACCTTTAACATGGTTTTTAAAGAACTTCAGAAAATGTTTGAGAATGACTGGGAGTTAGTGTGAACAAGGCCTTATTCGGTTTTTCTGTCGCTAGTGTCTGGTCTGTTGGGGTTCCGATGACCTTTGAAAGCAAAAATATTGTCTGCAGTGTTACTGGACCCGTAACAAATCTTATTAAAGTCAATGGGCTCCATATTAAAAAGGAACAGTCAAAGTGGTCATGGCTCCAATGAAAACAGAAGCTAGGACGCAAATGTAAACAGAGTTTTGCTATGGATTCCAAATAGAGCTGGGCAATAAATAAAAAAAACAAAACAATTCAGCACAATTAACCAAGGTCATGTTGCGCATTTCGGTTTTTTCAATTTTTTTTCTTGGTTTAACCCCTTTAAGGACCCTTTAATTGTGAAAAACACCAAAATTTAGCGAAAAATTACACAAATTAGCATTTTTCTAAATTTAAATGTATCTGCTTGTAAGACAGGCAGTTATACCACACAAAATTTTTGCTAATTAACATCCCCTATATGTCTACTTTAGATGGGCATTGTTTTTTGAACATCCTTTTATTTTTCTAGAACGTTACAAGGTTTAGAACTTTAGCAGCAATTTCTCACATTTTCAAGAAAATTTCAAAAGGCAATTTTTACAGGGGCCAGTTCAGTTGTGAAGCGGATTTTAGGGCCTTATATATTAGAACCCCCCCCCCCCGATAAGTCACCCCATTTTAAAAACTTCACCCCTCAAAGTATTCAAAACAGCATTTACAAAGTTTCTTAACCCTTTAGACGTTTCACAGGAATTAAGGCAAAGTAGATGTGAAATTTTCACTTTTTTTTTTTTGCAGAAATTAATATTTCATCTATTTTTTTGTAACACAGAAGTTTTTACCAGAGAAATGCAACTCAATATCTATTGTCCAGATTCTGCAGTGTTTAGAAATACCCCACATGTGGCCCTAGCGTGCTAATAGACTGAAGCACCGGCCTCAGAAGCAAAGGAGCATCTAGAGGATTTTGGGGCCTCCTTTTTATTAGAAAATATTTTAGGCACCGTGTCAGGTTTGAAAGGCTCTTGCGGTGCCAAAACAGTGGAAATCCCCCAAAAGTGACCCCATTTTGTCAACGTTACCCCTTGAGGAAAATATCTAGGGGTATAGTGAGCATTTTGACGCCACAGATTTTTTTGCAGAAATTATTGGAAGTAGGCCGTGAAAATGAAAATGTAGGTTTAGCTAATTTTTTCTAATTTTCACAAGGACTAAAGGAGAAAATGCACCACAACATTTGTAAAGAAATTTCTCCTGAGTAAAACAATACCCCACATGTGGTCATAAACGGCTGTTTGGACACAGTGCAGGGCTTAGAAGGGAAAGAGCGCCATTTGGAGCTCAAATTTAGCAGGAATAGTTTGCGGAGAACAAGTCGTCGCATTTACAAAGCCCCTAAGGGACCAAAACTGTGAAAACGCCAAAAAAGTGACTCCATTTAGGAAACTACACCCCTTGAAGAATCCATCTAGGGGTGTAGTGAGCATTTTGACCCCACAGAGGTTTCATAGATTTTATTAGAATTGGGCAGTGAAGATAAAAAAAATAAATCATTTTTTTCCAATAAGACATAGTGTTAGCTCAAAATTTTTCATTTTCTCAACAAATAAAGGAATAAAAGAACCCCAACATTTGTAAAGCAACTTCTCCTGTGTACTGCAATACCCCATATGTGGCCATAAACTGCTGTTTGGGCACAGAGTAGGGCTCAGAGGGGAAGGAGCGCCATTTGCTTTTGGAGTACAGATTTTGCTGGATTGGTTACTGGGCGCTATGTCACATTTGCAAAGTCCCTGTGGGACCAAAACAGTGGATCCCCCCCAGAAGTGACCCCATTTTGGAAACTACACCCCTCAAGGTATTCACCTAGGTGTGTAGTGAGCATGTTAACCCCGCAGGTGATTGGCAGAAATTGGTATGCACTCGATATTGCAGAGTGAAAATGGGATTTTTTCCATAGATATGCCAATATGTGGTGCCCGGCTCGTGCCACCATAACAAGACCACACCCTTATTATTATGCAGTGTTTCCCGGTTTTAGAAACATCCTACATGGGCACTAATCTTTTGCCTGGACATTCGACCAGGCTCAGGAGTGAAACAGTACCATGTAAAAAATTAAGGCCTAATTTGGCAATTTACAAAGTGTTGGATCACAATTGCAGAGGCTCAGATGTGAAATAATAAAAGAAACTGCTGAGAAGTGACCCCATCTTGGAAACTGCACCCCTCAAGGCATTTATTAAGGGGTGTAGTGAGCATTTCCACCCCACAGGCCTTTTCCATGAATGATTGCGCTGCGGTAGGTGCAAAGTAAAAATTCATATTTTTCCCTAGCCATTTCAGGGGCAAATATGTCGTGCCCAACTTGTGCCACTGGAGACACACCTCAAAAATTGTTAAAAGGGTTTTCCCGGGTATGCCGATGCCATATATGTGGAAGTAAACTGCTGTTTGGGCACACTTGTAGGGTTCAGAATGGAGGTAGCACCATTTGGCTTTTGGAGTGTGGATTTTGCTTGGTAATAGTTTTGGTTTTGAGTCTTACTGGTGTTTCCGTTTATAATGTGGGGGTACATATAAGCCGGGCGGATTATATAAGGGGCATAGTCAGGTGGTACAATAATGGGGGAAAAAAAACTATTAAATAATCCATAGATTTGTTGTTACGCTGTGACACAATCCTTTCTGCACAGGCCGGTGTCGTACTGATAAATCCTTACTTCTCCCCCTTATGGTCTACACTTCGCACCTTTGCAGTTTGGGGAATTTTACTGGGAAAGTGTTGTCCTGGTATAATACGGGCACCCATTTTAGGGCCTTGATAATTCGCCACTTGAAACAGAAGAAATGTTCCCCTTGGGTCGGCACAACTGCATATTTTTTCTTTCCCGACTTATTGGAGCCTTAACTAATTTTATTTTTTCATAGACTTAGTAGTATGAGGGCTGTTTTTTTTTGCAGGACGAGGTGTAGTTTTTATTGGTACCATTTTGGGGTACGTGCGACTTTTTGATCACTTGTTATCCTTTTTTTTTGGGAGGCAAGGTGACCAAAAAAAAAAGCAATTCTGGCATATTTTTTTAGTTCTTTTTGTACCACGTTCACCACGCATCATAAATTACATGTTAATGTTATTCTGCGGGTCAGTCCGATTCCGGCGATACCTAATTTATAGCACTTTATGTTTTACAACTTTTTGCACAATAAAATAACTTTTGTAAAGAGAATGGATTTTTTTCTGTCGCCAAGTTGTGAGAACCATAGCTTTTTAATTTTTTAGTCGACGGAGCTGTATGAGGGCTTGTTTTTTGCGAGACGAGTTATAGTTTTTATAGGTACATGCGACTTTTTGATCACTTTTTATTTCAAGTTTTGGAAGACAAAGTGACCAAAAAATAGCAATTGTCAGTATTTTTGAGTTTTTTTTTTACGGCGTTCACTGTGCGGAATAACATAATATAAGATTTTTATAGTTCAGGTCGTTACGGTCTCAGCGATACCAAATATGTATGAGTTTTTTATTTTTTCAATAATAAATGACTTGATAAGGGAAAAAGGGCGATTGTGTTTTATGTTATTACTGGAAACTTTTATTGTATTTTTTACAACTCTTATTTTTACTTTTTTTACACTTTTCTTTAGTCCCACTAGGGGACGTGAAGGTCCAACGGTTTGTTTGATGTTCTAATACATTGCACTTCCTATGTAGTGCAATGTATTAGAACTGTCAGTTGTTCACTGACAGCAAAACGATCAGGCTCCGCCTTCCGAAAGGGGCATAATCGGCTTCCGTAATGGCAGATAGGAAGCCATTGTTAGGCCTCCTGTTGCCGTAGTAGCAGTCACCAGCCTTGCCATCTTATGGCAGGCTGTTGATTTGATACAAACCACTTTGATGCAGCGATTGCATTGGATCGCTACATTGAAGGGGTTAATGGCAGGAATCGGTTCCTGCCTTTACAGTGGGATGTCCGCTGTAACATACTTCTGAGCCGGCGCCATCTTGCCAATGGTACCGGAAACCTTTTGGGCCCCGCCGACAAGCGAGACATAGGAGGATTTAGTTTCTCGCTGACCGGGAGGCAAGTATTAGGCCTCCGATCGCCTTTGCAACCACCGGCAACCCAGCGATCACGTTGCTGGGGTGCTGATGGCTATAAACTCCTTACATGCTGCGATCTCTATTGAACTCAGCATGTGAGGGGTTAATTGGGCGGATCGGATGCTAGCTCCGGTCCTGGCCGATACCTCAGGGTGCCAGCTCTAACATACAACTGTCACCCGACTGTTATGTCGCTGGCTCAGCTCCATCTCCTTCACGTACATGCGGGAAGGGGTTAAACTGTATCTGCATCTTCAGGACGCAGATACAGTTGAATCCAATGGTAGAGCAGGGGACCGTAAGGTTCCTGGTCTACCATTCACTATGTATCGCCGACGCGAGGCAGTGACATCATCGTGGCTGTCTGCACCGAGCTGCGCAGAACGGAGGAGTAGAGGGATCTCTTCCACTCGTCCTTGCATTATACAGCGTGGTGGCAGCTATGGGGCATTATACTGTGTGGAGAGCAGCTATGGGGGCAGTATACTGTGTGGGGCATTATAATGTCTGGGGACAGTTAGAGTGGACATTATACTGTGTAGAGTGCAGCTATAGGGGCATTATACTGTGTGGAGGGCAGTTATGGGGGCATTATACTGTGTGGAGGGCAGTTATAGGGGCATTAAACTGTGTAGGGCAGTTATGGGGACATTATAGAATGTGGAGGGCAGTTATAGGGGGCATTATACCGTGTGGTGTGCAGCTATATGGGCATTATACTGTGTGGAGGGCAATTATAGGGGCATTAGACTGTATAGAGGCAGCTATGGAGGGATTACACTGCTGTGGGGCAGCTATTGGGGGATTATACTGTGTAGAGGGCAGTTATGGGGGGGCATTATACTGTGTGGGGGCAGTGTCAGGGATATATTATATACAGTAGTATACAACACGCTCAGGGGATATTAATTCAGTGGCATAGCACGCAAATTGTGGGCACGGCATTTAAAAAGGGGTGTGGCTTAAATTGTTCATTAATCGTAATCGAGGATACATGTTCAATTAATCGTAATTTTGATTTGGAAATCCACAAGATGCTCTAAAATCTGCACTGATGTTTGAATAAGGTTTTATAACCCAAAACACTTGTATTGTACGGCAGAGTTTTGTTGTCGAATCTGCAACAAATTCGCCGCATCTAAAAGTCGTTTATGATGCAAATTATCAGAATCAACAGAAGTGTAAATTTTTTGACAAATACATGCCAATAAGAGCAGGAGAGGATCACTAGCTCTTAAAAAGGTTTGCTTATCGTGGACATTCATGGCATATCCACAGGTATATGCCATAAATGTCAAATAGATGCCTCTGGGACCCGCACCTTTCTCTAGAACGGGGCCCCCTAAACCCCATTCTACTTTTCTCGGTTCCCACTGCCTCCTGGGCCACTCCATAATTTCCGACCATGCTTGCTAAGCTACGCTGTTTCCGTAACTCCCATAGAAGTGAATGGCAGTTACGGAAGCAGCGTAGCGCGCGAGCTACAGCGTTTCCGTAACTGCCATTCACTTCTATGGGAGTTAGGAAAACAGCGTAGCTAATTGCGCTACGCTGTTTTCATAATTTCCGTCTATATAATCAGGAAGTGGCTGGGAGAAAGGTGTAACGGGGCTTAGGGGGCCCCGTTTTAGTGATAGGTGTGGGTCCCAGAGGTGGGACCCGCATCTATCGGACATTTATGGCATATACTTTGGATATGCCATAAATGTCCCTGATGGGCAAACCCCTTTAAGTTGGACATACTAATGATACTACGAATCAAACATACATATGGAGATATCATATCCCAATTTAGCTGCAGAAAATATTTGTACCTTCTGTTCCAGGTGCGCTCTGCGAAGGGACACCCTCTGTTCCAACTTTTGCAGTTCACGCTCATGCTGTGCCTCTGTCTGCATCTTGATCTTGCTCTGGTAGGCATTGAGTAGCTCCATTTCCTGTTGAAGCTGTTGCCTCAGAGCCTGGCATTCTGCTTCTTGAGCCTCGTCCAAGCGCAACTGCAATGACCGTAACATAACAAACGTAAGAAAAACATGAAAAAATAGGGTTCACGGTTTGTATTTAGTAGATATCAACACATAAGATGTGGTTACATTTACCCAAGTTACCATAGACCAATTCAAACAAAGGATCAAGTGAGGAATAAACTCTTATACTCATGGCACATATTCCGATTAAAAACATCAACATTGGCTGTGTTCACACTGTAAATTTGTAGCAACATTTGCGATACAACCACAAAGCAGCAGCATTTTTGCTAAATTGTGGTATGGTAGTCAAAGCCACAATGAGTGAACATAGCCTTATAGTTGCATTTAATGGCAAAGTACAGCACAACCGAGTGACATCAAGAGTGTTGTATGTAATCCCTATATAGTTGTATTTATTAATTTTTCAACTATGTAACGCAGCACAACTTCTCCACATTTTAGTGCCTCTGGCAGATACTTCATGCAATGATAAGACCAAGGTGGGAAACCGTAATAACATCATTGCAATGTGCTAGACATCAGAAAAATTTGGTGTGTCCGATGGATGAAACCTGGTACTTCCCTGAGCACAGTTGTCGTGAACTGCAACTTCTAGGGTGGATAGGAAGAGCGCATAGCTTCCAGAGTTGTCCACATATGAGCAATATGTTCATAGATCCCCAAAAGTTAAATAAAAATAGAAGTAGACCCGGTGCCTCAAATAACAAATATCAAGTATCAAGTGCCACTAATTGGAGACAAAAGTTTCAGCTGAATTTTGCTTTGTATTGCTGGCTACACATTAAAAAGAACTACATCAGTTCTTTAGGAGACAGAGATCCACAGGATTATCAATGTTTGTTAAGAACATATTTATACATGTACAAATGTCCAGCTAGCGGTCTTTGCGGACACAAGATTATATATATATATATATATATATACACACACACATGACATCCATGTAAAGTAGGTGAACACATTTTAATAAACACTTCCTTGAAATAATTTTTTTTTTTTTAAATTCTATCTCTTGCAATGCAGCTATAGGTCTCCCATACGTGGTTGCACGAGTGCTGCGATACATTGTGCAAGAGTGACAGTGAGTGATGGTGCTTGCAAGATTGTGACGTGCCATCAGTGAGTGACATTGTTATAGCTACAGTGATGGGGAGTAGCTAAGAGGGAAAGCAAGGTAGTGTGTAAAAGGGAGTAATAAAAAGCATGTCAGTTTTGCAAATCAGGCGAAATCTTTTTATTTGGTGTGTCTTATGGTCAAGGCTGTATTATAGTCCAAAAGGGAATGGTAGGTTGAAGTGATCACTTTGTTAATTACTATGAACCCATCCTCACACTATTTAGCAACTACAAAACAGAATTCTTAGATTAGACTATTTTTTGGTGATTAAATACAGGATACATTTCTTTGAAACATATGGCTGCAACAATGCATCATTTGTGAATCAAGTCAATACCGCTTTATCTGGATGGATGAAAACAATTTATAGACTTGCTTACCGCCTGGGAGGCCATCATTTCATTGATGCTCTGCTCATACTGCTCAGCAAGGATGGCCAATTTGCGTGTCTGCTCGTCCTTCAGGGACTTGAGTATTGTCTTGTGCTCACACTTTGGGGATACCTCCAGCTGGTGATTCTTCAGGGCCTTGTACTGCTTGGTCTGCACTTTGCATGTGTCCTGAAACTGTTTCTTAATCTGCATTTCCATGACCTGTGTAATACAAATTCAATACAATTGCATATCGAGGAAAAACGATGTTCTCTGCAATGTTATTACTGCTTCAATGCCATTCTATTGCATTTTTTTAAATATATAATATAGAGCAGGGGTCTCAAGCACGCAGCCCGCGGGCCACATGCGGCCCCTGGGGCTGTAATCTGCGGCCCGCGGGACACAGAGCCGCTAGACTCTGGAAATCCCTGACATCGCTGTCCACATATGAACAGCGATGTCTGGGGCTTCCCCAGATCCTGAGTCCCGTGCAGAGCGCTAGTACCGGCTCTGCTCCGGGACTCCGCTTTGTGGAATTTCCTGACATCGCTGTCCATATATGGACAGTGTGTCAGGGTCTTCCCCAGAGCGGAGACCCGAGCAGAGCGCTAGTACAGGCTCTGCTCCGGGACTCTGTGGAATTCCCCAGAGTAGGAGTCCCAGTGATGTCAGGACCACAGCTGGAGGCCCAGTAAGAGCCTACTAGCGCTCTGCCCGGGACTCCAGCTCTGGGGTTGCCGCTGACATCTCTGTCCATATATGGACAGTGATGTCAGGAGCAGAGCTGGAATCCCAGGCAGAGTGCTAGAAGCGGCTCTGCTCCGGTACTGGACTGCACTGCGGCAGCATCTACAGAGGGCACTGCGGCAGCATCTACAGAGGGCACTGCGGCACTATCTAAAAAGGGGCTGCCCAATCTTGACATGTGTGTCTGCCAAACGCTGCTGACTGAGCCGCCGGACTGCATTTAGCGACACTTAAACTGGAAAACTGGATTGTTGAAATAAGCACGTGGAGAAATATATCAAATTTTAAACCTTGCGGTATTATTATAGCAATGTAGTATTAATTTTATAGTAATGTATTATTATTATAGTAATATAGTAATTCAAATAAGTAATTTATTAACAATAATTTTGTGTTGTATCAAATTTTAAAGTAATGCGGTCCGTCAACTTCCCATTTTTTCTATATGCAGCCCACATACCCTGCCGAGTTTGAGACCCCTGATATAGAGCATAAACTGGCAACAAAAAACTGGAGCCAACAAAAGGAATCTGGCATGATGCAATCCAATATGCCAATCCTCATTCCCTCCCTTACATCTGCCATCAGGGGACAATCAGGAGGGTCTACCTACAGAATAGAGGGTCGGCAAACTTAATCTAATGTAAATGGGCAGCTAGAGTGCATAAACATACACAATATTATATAAACACATATTATAGAAATGGAAAATACCTTGAGATTCTTAGGTTGCTGCCGGAGTTCCATCACATGTTTCCGATGCAACTCCCTTTCCCTGCGCTTGTTGTATTCCAGTTGATTCTCCAGTTCAGTTTGATGCTGCAGACGTATAAGGTCCATCCGAAGTTTCTGCAACATGTGCAGCTGCCGGTACTCCAGCTCCCGAGTTGACTCGTCGTGCCGGATTAACATGGCATGCTCCATTTCTTTCTGGGTTCGCTTTTTATTGAGCTCCTGGTAAGAATATTATAGTTATATGCAAATACCACAAACAATTGGAGGGTGGAAACCTAACCGCACTGTCCATCTACTTTCTACGAATATAAACGCTGCCTTATGGGATAGCTGCTCTATTCCTATTACTTACATTGCAATATGGCTGAAATATTCAGCACTGTTGGTCCTTTCAGAACACATTAAAGGCTACGTACAACTTTGAAATAGTCATATATATATATATATATATATATATATATATACATACATACATACACACATATACTGTCTTTGGTGCAACTTTCTAAATACTCTTTATTAAAGATTTGTACTTTTTGAGATACAGCTGCTTTGTATCCTGTATACAAAGCAGCTGTATCTCGCGCTGAGACCTGGATCCATCAGGTCAGCGGCACTGATGGGTTGAGAAAGTTGCAGCAAACACACCGATGGACATTTTTATAAAAAAAAAAACAAAAACAAGATTTCAAAGGTGTACATAGCCTTGAAGCTAGAAAATTGCTTATTCTCACATCATTTAACATTATTTTGTCACTGATGTCTTGACTTGCTGACTCCTCCTGTTTTTCTCCATAGTGGACCATACTGGGCCACTTTATCATCTATCATCCCTTAGCACACTGTGGTCTTTCTACTTTGACTACAGCAGACCTATAAAGATGCATGAAAACAAATAGTAAACAGGAAATTATACATATCAAAAGAAGAAAAACAAACATTAAACAAGTTTTAGAAAAAAAGGTGTAAAATAAAGATAACCCGGTATCACTTAAATAGTACCTTAGTATAATATATATTCATTAAATGCCCAATTGCATAGAACTTTATTGTTGGAATAATAGTCTCTTTTATACTTTGCCATGAAAATTGTGGGCACTGCAGGTATATGTGCGCTGTACTTAATTGCAACTTACAAAGGGATTGAGAAGTATGCAGCTACAAAAGTAAAGAATTTTACCTCACGGATGTGCTGCTGCTCAACTTCATGCCTTTTAATCATTATCTTCCTCTTGAAGAGTCGGCAATTTTTCTCATAGTACAGTCTCTGTTGGCTAAGGAGTTGAGCTTCCTCCTCAGCCTGAGTGTGCTGGAGGTTCTCTTTATGCTTTGATATGCGTTCCTGTTTTTCTTTCTTGGGCGTGCTATGGTCCTCATTCATTTCCTGCATGTAAGATGTGACCAGTCATGAACATTGGATTTTATACTTTTACATACATAATCTACTATACTAAAGTACGACCATAGTTTTGTTATGATTAACGGGGAGCATTCACCGTCTGTGTTCCATCCGTATATTCCTAGCCATATATGTGGGAGCTACTCCCTAAAAGAAGAAAGTATGTCCTCAACTGGAAAAACATAAAAACAAAAACACACGGCTACAAATGGCTTGATAACCATGTTAAAAAGGGTAGTCGAGTCTTATGTAAATTAAGTTGAATTATTGCACACTGGCTTCAGGTTTCCAGTTTTTACAAGATAAAAACATTTCCCCGTTAGACGCGTCCTAATCCTTTTGGTTTTACTTCCATTGAATTCGGTGTGCGTCAGCTAATGAATAGAATAGCGCGTAAGGTTACGCAATTCTGACCTAAAGTCAACAGGAACCTGATGGAAAACAATGTGATCATAGCCTTAAGGGGTTGCCCCAGAATGGAAAATGATCACCTATCCACAGAAACCCGATCGATGGAGGTCCCAGTGGTGGGGCCCCCAGCAATTGGACAATTATTACCTATGCTGTGGTTAGGTGATAATTGTAGATTTTGGTACAACCCCTTTAAAGGTTATGCAACTTAGTTGTGATTAAACTCCCCCAATGTATGTACCTAGTACAAAGAAAAGGTGGTGGAGCTGCATATAGCAACCTATCAGGTTGCTTATATCATTCTCAAAAACGGCATCTGGTTAGTTGCTATAGGCGACTGCTCCACTTCTCCTTAAAGGGGTTTGACCATCAGGTACATTTAAGGCATATCCTAAACCCTGTTCTAACTTCCCCACTGTCTGCTGCCACTTGTAATTCCTGACCATGTAATCCAAAAACAGCGTAGCTGAGCTACGCTGTTTCCGTAACTCCTATAGAAGTGAATGGCAAATTATTACGGGAACAGCATAGCTCGAGTACTACGCTGCTTCCGTAACCGCCATTCACTTCCATGTGAGATACAATTGGCAGCGGGAAGCAATAAAAGGTAGAACAGGGTTTAGGGGTCTAGGGTACGGGTCCCAGAGGTGGGACCTGCATCTGACATTTATGGCATATCCTGTGGATATGCCATAAATGTCCCTGATAGGCAAACCCCTTCAAGAGCCTGTGATCCTTTAACAATAGTTTTGATAATTCTTTTCCTCACCATTTGATAAGCTCTGCCTGCAGTCAGTAAATGGAAAAAGTTGACGACCGTATAAAACTAATATACTGCTGTAAATGCTCATCTGAAAAGAATGACGTCTAGGCAATCATCTGTGAGCTATATAGTTTGGATTCCTTTATTATAGCGCTTACCAATACTCGTGGATTGTAGCAAAACCTCAGAACAGGAGTGAGATGATCTCACAGAGGATTGCCTATACTATAGTCTTTGTAGCAAACACTGAGAAATATTCGTTTTAGAGACCTTGAAAATGGAACTGAAACAAATACAAATCATACAATGGCGTCTGGTTCCAATATTTTTAACATCCAATGGTCTCACCTGGGTCATTGCAGCTTAAACCACATTTTATACACAATGCCACACAGTCTGCGGCACATGGGATTGGCTGGAAAATCCAGCCAATCAGCATGGTAAAAACACCTTTATTACTGAAGTGCATGCACTAATGGGCTGTCTAGTAGCGCCTCACCACAGTACAGTACAGGGCAAGAGTAGTCAAATACGAAATAATCTTTTTATATTTGGTATCGACGCAATTTTAAAGACCTGTAGAATAAAGTTACCATGTTCTTTATATCGCACGGTGCATACCGTATTTCTCCTGTCAAAAAATAAATAAAAATGTAATGATAGGTTATGCCTTTTGAGATGTGATGAAAAAACAAAAATTTAAGATTGCTGCGTCCTGAATATTTGCATGTAACGGTAGAATGGGTCCTAAGCAGGTGTACTGTACAGGACTCTGAAGAAGCTGCCGTCCTCAACAAAGAAAGTGATTAGTATGTCGGGACTTGCTCCATCTGTATTAGTTATCTGCATTCTTGTCTATCTTTGTTTTTTCTTATTTTGGGAAGACATTTTGGGGGGTTAAAAACCAATTACTAGTTTTCCATAGACTTATGGTCTCAAGTTACAGTATTTTCAGCTTGCAATAGTTGTCCGGGAACCAATATTATAACTTGAGGGACCACTGTACACCGGATAAGACCCCATGCACATGACCGTAGTTTTCATCCGTAATTACCGATGAAATTGTGGACCCATTGATTTCTATTGGTCACGGACACCTTTCCGTATATTTACGGATGTGTGTCCGTTCCGTAGAAATAATCCGCAAAATATAGACCATGTCCTATTCTTGTCCACAATTGCGGCACAGACTACACAACTTCGACAACTCCAGACACGTGTGGATGTATATCCGTAACCGTCAGATTCGTATTTGCAGAGAGTAAAAACCCTTAAGTTCATGTGCGTGAGGTTTTAAAAACATATTTGCAGAACATAGTTACGCTGTATTTACGTAACACTAGAAAAGCTAACTCCTTAAGGACCAAGCCAAGTTTGGCCTTCAGGACCACACAAAACATTTTTAATCTCGGCCTTCCGGAAAGAAATATGTTTTTTTATTTTTCTACAAATGCAGCAATTTGGGGTATTGTTTTTCTGCCTGACAAGTTGTAGCTCCTACACGTTATATTTTTAGGTATGTATGTGTCCGTATTCATTTTGTATGCATTTAATGGGGGGGGGGGGGGGCAGGCAAAAATAATGAAAATAAAATCCCACATTTTCTTCTTTCTATCGTTCATTTCTGACATAAAAGAAGTGTATCCTTTTAGGCTAAGTCATCGCAGAATGGAAAAGCTGGGGACTTTACCTGCTGATTTGCGCAGGTAAAATCTGCAGTGGATTACAGTGGCAGGCAAGCGGATGAGATTTAAAAAGTAATCTGTAGTGCAGATTAAAAACTACAGCATGTAAATTACTGTTGCAGAAAAACCACAGATTTGTTTGAGATTTACACCATTTAATTCAATGGGAACGAAAAAACCTGCAACTAATTTTATGGATTTCAAAACCGTTGAGTTTTTTGTTATTTTCAGGAAAATCTGCAGTGGCAATTCTGCACAATACGATATGGATTTTTGGTTGGATTTGCAGAATTATCTGCATTAAATATGTTGTGTAAAAAATAAATACATTTATATACATCTATACCTATGCTGATTTCCTTTTCCAGCAGGACTTGGCACCTGCCCACACTGCCAATAGTACCAATACCTGGTTTAATAACCACAGTATCACTGTGCTTGATTGGCCAGCAAACTCCCTGACCTGAACCCCATAGAGAATCTATAGGGTATTGTCAAGAGGAAGATGAGAGACACCAGACACAACAATGCAGACGAGCTGAAGGTCGATATCAAAGCAACCTGGGCTTCCATGACACCTCAGCAGTGCCACAGGCTGATCACCTCCATGCCACGCCGCATTGATGAAGTAATTCATGCAACAGGAGCCCCGATTAAGTATTGAGTGCAGATACTGGACATACTTTATTAGGCAAACATTTCCATATTAAAAATCATTTTTGAAATTGGGCTTATTTAACATTCAAACTTTGAGACACTAAATTTTGGCTTTTCATTAACGGTTACCCGTAATCAACATTAAAAGAAGAAAACGCTGGAAATAGATCACTCTGTGTGTAATGAATCTATATAATATATGAGACACACTTTTTGAATTGAATTACTGAAATAAATTAACTTTTTGATGATATTCTAATTCATTGAGAAGGACTAGTATATACGGGAAGGTGTCCGGACAGTAGAAAGTTTCCGTAAAAAACTAGGACAGCCTATTTTTTTTATTTTACGGACTGTGCTTCCATACTTTATAATGGGGGCACGGCCCACAAATGCGGGTGACTGTCTGCAGCCGGCCATGCCCATAATCACGGACCGCGATTACGGGCACGGTGCTGTGTATGGGACATAACAGGCTTGTACAAGAGATAGCTCAGGGGACCTTCATCTAGTCTTAGCAGAAGAAATTACAGAAAAAAAAAATATGATATCACCCTGGTGCTGCTAGGAGTTCTTTAAAGAGGCTCTGTCACCAGATTCTCAAATCCCTATCGCCTATTGCATGTGATCGGCGCTGCAATGTAGAGAACAGTAACGTTTTTTTTTTTTAAAAACGTTCATTTTTGGCCAAGTTATGAGCTATTTTATATATATGCAAATGAGCTTTAAAATGGACAACTGGGCGTGTTTTTTTTCGTATGTCCAACTGGGCGTGCATTGTGTTTTTAACCGGGCGTGTTTACGTGTATGACGCTGACCAATCAGTGACCAGTCAGCGTCATACACTCCTCTACATTCATTTACTTTTCTGTGAGATTTCCAGCAAGGGAAACGAAATCTCGTTTACCTCCGTAATCTCGCGAGATTACGCGTGGTTTGCTGTAATCTCACAGAAAAGATTCAGAAGTGTCAGGATTCTGAATACACATGACGTCCAGGCTGGATGTCATGTGTATTCATTATCAGGACACTTGTGTATGTGGCTGCACATCGTTCTAGTAAGAACGCTGTGCTGCTTGTAAATGAATGGAGAGGAGTGTATGACGCTGACTGGTCACTGATTCGTCAGCGTCATACAAGTAAACACGCGCAGTTAAAAACACAATACACGCCCAGTTGGACATACGAAAAAAAAAACACGCCCAGTTGTCCATTTCAAAGCTCATTTGCATATATATATATATATATAAAATAGCTCATAACTTGGCCAAAAATGAACGTTTTAAAAAAATAAATAAAAATAACTTTACTGTTATCTACATTGCCGATCACATGCAATAGGCGATAGGGATTTGAGAATCTGGTGACAGAGCCTCTTTAAGGTTGTTCAAGGAGTCAAAGAGTCAAGGATCCTCCAGCTCTTATTTCCATGCACTTCCAAACAACACTTGTGTCGTTTAAGGTATTTAATAATATCTTAAACTACACAATCCTTAGTGTCTGACTTCCTACGATGTTGCAACAGACTTGAACAATCTTAGTGATTGCTTTAACCTTATGACAAGGCATCATGACTCCGCCCCATTTTGGCAGGTTTTTCCACTTTTTTTTAGAATTCTGTATGTATATAACACCTTGCAAGGGGCTTCTTTTACCATTTGTATTTTACCTGAGTAACAGGCCGGTCCGGCCTTGAAACGTGTAGCATCTTATACAAATAAAGCATATGGAAAGAAGAGTTGGAGGATCCTTGACTGACTCGTTGAACAACCTTAAAACTCCTAGCAGCGCCAGGGTGATATCAGTTTTTTCTGCTATTGAACCTGGACAATCGCGATCCATACCGGAACCCAGGCTGCAGCGTCATTTGGATAGATGCACTATTGGATGTTGTGCTCCTAGCACAACTTGATCAGGTTATCAGAACTGATCACCCTCTTGTCCCCCTCTCCATTTTACCGTTTGATATGTGCGCTCTGCTTTTTTTTATTTATTTTCATCTAGTCTTAGACGGCCTCCATAGTGACATTTAATTTTTCAGTGGCAGCTGGAGAATGGCTATGTATGACAGTTGTCCACCTGACTGTCATTGCATGGGCACAGTGACAGTGCCCATGCGATCATAATGACATAATAGTACGCCATGGTGCCTCAATTACATTGGGCCATTGACATACTATGAAGCCATTTGTGTGTTAAATCAGATCCGTCAGATTTTTATGCTGCCCTGAGCAGCATAAACAAGTGACAGGCTGATTTCAGTGGCCTGTCACTAATTACTTCATGTTAAGAAGTTATTAAGTATTTAGAACTTACACTTGGAGCATGTGGCCGGTGCTAGAAGTAGGAGTTCAAGTATATGCAAATATTAATGCTCCCCTGCACTCCAGCCGCTGATTGACACTTTTCTCCCAACGCACAGTAAAAGGGAGAAAAGTGTCAATCAGCAGCAGGATGGCGGAGAAGCGTGATTATATGAATATACTTGGACTCATACTTGCACCATGCCACAACTAGAAGTTCTAAATACTTAACATAACTAGTAAGTGACAGTATACAAGGGCAGCATAAATATCTGACTGACCCACTCTAAGGGGTTAAATGGTTGTCTCATAAAAACAACCCTTTTAAAAAAGCAAGGCCAGCGATCAGCCAGTTGCCATGGGTCTGGTTTTTTGAGCCCCCATCAATCAGCTTGCCATCTAAATGCATTGACTAACTGGTTCCACCATAGCAGAAGCCTCTATTTCATAGCAGCTCGGCGTTTTTGCTCATTATGATGTTCTTATGCCCTGAAAGGACAGAAATGGAAAAGGTTATTATCCTGAGACAACCCCTCTTACTACTTGATAAGCGCTCTTCAGTACTTTTGCAAATAACGGGAACAATTGTTCTACTCAAACCAAGTTTACACTGGGCAATTATTTGGCAGACAAGCATTCATAGAACGCTCGTTGCCGATAATTGTCCTGTGTAAACAGGGCAGCGATGAGCAGATGAACGATCAAACGCTCGTTCATCTGCTGATCGTATCGTTTTAAAAATGAAAAATATTATTGTTGTTGGCAGCACATCTCTCTGTGTAAACAGGGAGACGTGCTGCCGACATGATAATAATGTATGGGGACGAACGATTGGAATAACGACCGCTCGTCCCCATCCATAGCTCCTTGTGAAAGGAGCAAACGAGCGCCGATCAACGAGGGGTCCCGTTGATCGGCGCTAGCTTACACTGCCCAGGACGGGCAATGTAAGATGACCTTTAGAATACACCATCTTTACATTCAAGGAATGTGTTTATTTTTCCATGCACAAGTATTTTGTTATATCCTTGTGAAGGGTTAATTACGGATGAAGTCATGGAACACTTGTTAGGAAAGGGACATACAAAATGTAAATGAAACCTGAATGAATTTTCTCATTGGAACACTGTAGTGCTTACCAACGACGAGGAAAAAAAATTTGAAGCATGAGTGATAAGAGTTCTGAACTATGGAGAAGATTTGGTTGAAAATTATTGTATTTAGAATCGAGGCAATAAAGATTATTGTTTTTGAAAATAAAATCGTTCATTTGGCTATAGTCCGGTCTATGACCACTTTAAACTACAACATCAAGTTGGTTTAAAGAAGTACGTAAGATTAGCGGTTCAGAGAAAAATAATACATAGGTTAGTGGGTATGGGCAATGGAGGTCCACATTTGGAACCAATTTTCAGAAAATATTAAAGAACTCCCAGGAAATCTCTAATATACTTGAATAATTTCTCACTTTCCCTGCAGAATGCATTGCAGTACTCTCAGGTAAATTCAGTTTCTCGGAGTATCCATTAGCAGACTATATACTGCAGTCTATGATAGTTCAAAGGTCTGTGAATGGGTTCCTGACTTCTGAAAATCCGTCTGTAGCCTACTAGGCAGCAGAGCAACATAATGAATTTAAGTTTCCCCACAGGCCAATGGTATTACAGTAGGGAAATACAGTGATATCTTTATATTATCTAGCACTGGCGTCCGATAATCCAGAAATTATGAAAATACTAGTTTTGAGCACAGAACTTTGATCTTGAAGGCCAGTACCAACAAAAGACAGAACGGAGACCCAACAACAAGACTCCTCTGGTGCATTTAACTTTGGTCCGTTTTCTATCCTATATTTTATGACTATTAACCTGTTCCCGCGCTACGCCGCAACTGTACGTCCTGGAGAGAGGGCTTGCTTCCCGCACTAGGACGTACAGTTGTGGACCGGTTCCCGGCGCACAATGGACAGTGTCCGGGAACCGGGAGGTCAGCTGTCCCCAACAGCTGACACTCCAGTCTTGCCGGTCAGCGGATCATCGCCTCTTGCGGCAACTGATTGCGATCACCGCATTTAAAGGGTTTGAAGTATATCGGCAGCCCCCACTAAGTGATTGTGGGGGCTGCCTATGCTTGTTATGGCAACCGGAGGCCAGACAATGGCCTCTGGATTGCCATGTACGAAGTCTAGGAGGAGCAGCCGGAGGCTGGTCCTCCTAGGCTTCCTGTCAGTGTGACTGTCACGTCACAATGACAGTTAGAATACATTACACTACCTAGGTAGTGTAATGTATTATTATTATATCAGCGATCAGAGCTGCAAATCCTCAAGTTCCCTAGTGGGACAAAAAAAAAAAAAAAGTAAAAAAATAAATAAAGTAACAACCCAAACTATAAAGTTATTTTCCCCGCACGATGAACACCGCAAACAAAAAAAAAAACTATGCCAGAATCGCTATTTTTTGGTCACCACCCCTCCCAAAACAGAGAATAAAAAGTGATCAACAATAGTACCAATAAAAACTACAACCCGTCCCGCAAAAAACAAGCCCTTACACAGCTTTTTTGACTGAAAAATTAAGTTATGGCTCTCAGAATATGGTGAGACAGAAAATAAATTATTTTTAGAAAAAAGTGACGTCGTCGTGCAAACGCTGCAAAACATAAAAAAACCATATACATATGGTATCGCCGTAATCGTACCGACCTGAAGAATAAAGTAAAATGGTCATTTATAGCGCACGGTGAACGCTATAAAAAAAATAAACTAAAAAACATTGTTAGAATTGCTAGTTTTTGGTCACCAGGCTTGCAAAAAAATTGAATAAAAAACAAAACAAAAACACACGTACCTCAAAATAGTACCAATAAAAGCTACAGATTGTCCCGCAACAAATAAGCCCTCACACAGCTCCAGTGGAGAAAAAATAAAAAAGTTCTGGCTCTCAGAATATGGCGATGCAAAATGTGCAGAGTGTTCCAAAAGCGGATAAGATTGGGCACCATTTATCAGTGTGACACCGGCCACATATCTATGAATTATTATTTATTTACCCCATTATTATAGCCTGATGCACTCCGCACAGGTTACCTATGCCCCCCACATTATAAACTGAAATACCATTAAAACCCCAAAAACTACTACCAAGCAAAATTGCGCTCCCTCCCTTCTGAGCCCTGCAGTGTGCTCAAACAGCAGTTTGCGTCCATGTATATGGCATTGCGATACCCGGGAGAACCCACTTAACGTTTTATGAGGTATTTGTCTTCAGTGGCACAAACTGGGCACAACATTATGCACTAAAATGTCATAACGGGAAAACAAACTTTCAGTTTGAACCATCCGCTGTGCGTTAAACCCTTCGCGCACTAACACTTAATAGCACGTCATGGTGCCGGCTCACATGCCGAGCCCGCTCCATGTGCTGCGGGTGTTAGCTGTGTATTACAGCTGACAAACGGGACTAATGGACAGGAACAGCGATTGTGCTGTTACAGAAGCCTGTAAAAATAACAATATACTGCAATACATTAGTATTGCAGTGTATTGTACCAGCAATCCAATGATCGCTGGTTCAAGTCCTCTAAGGGGACTAATAAAATGTGTAAACGAATTAAAGTTATTAGTAGTGGGAATTTTTTTAATTTATTTTTAAAAAGTTCAAAAAACCTCCCTTTTCCAATTTTCTTCTATAGTAAATGTAAAAAAAAAATAGATAGCTACATCTGTAAAAGTCCAAACTATTACAATATACCATTATTTAACTCGCATGGTGAACACCGTAAAAAAATTAAATAAATAATTGAACCCGCCAAAAGTTTTTTTTGTCACCTTAGCTCAACAAAAAAAATGTAATACAACTTTTTGTTCACTTTTTATGTACCAAAAAATGTTACCAATAAAAACTACAGCTCATCCCGTAAGAAATAAGCCCTCACACCGCTCAATCGACCGAAAAATAAATAAAGTTACGCCTCTCAGAACGTGTTTCTTTGTAAAAGTAGTAAAATATAAAAAATAAAAACACAATATAAATTTGGTATCACCGTAAGGCCTCATGCACACGACCGTAGCCGTGTGCACGGCCGTGATTTTCGGGTCGGCCGGCTGCGGACTGTCAGCGGACTGTCAGCCGCAGGCCGCCCGCAAATCGCGGGACATGCACATGGCCGCGGCCATTGTTTTCAATGAGCCCGGACCGCAGAACCGGGCCGTAATAAGACATGCCCGTTCTTTCTGCGGTCCGGGCTCCCGGGCCGTGCACGGACCGCAAAAACTACGGTCGTGTGCACGGCCCCATAGAAAAGAATGGGGCCGCAATTCTCCCGTGGATTTTCGGGGGAATTGCGGCTGCAAAAACACGGTCGTGTGCATGAGGCCTAATTGTATTGAGCCCCAGAATAAAAGCAAAGTTTTTGTTTTTACCGCACGGTGAAAGCCGTAAAAACGAAACCCCCAAAAAATGGTGGAATCTTATTTTTTTCCAATTTCAGCCCGCAAAGAACTTTTTCCAGTACATTTTATGATACTTTAAATGGTGTTAATAGAAACTACAACTCCTCCCGCAAGAAATAAGCCCTCACACCACTCTATTGACGGAGAAAGGAAAAAGTTATGGCTCTTGGAAGGCGGGGAGTGAAAAACAAAAAGAAGCAAAAAATGGATTAGTCATGAAAGGGTTTATTCATTTCTAGTGAAAAAAATGAATGACCACATGTGGGGTAGTTCCGTACTCAGGAGAAATTGCTTTACAAATGTTGGGGTGTTTTTTCTCCTTTATCCCTTGAGAAAATGCAACATTTTAGTGGGAAAAAATTTGATATTCATTTTTGCAGCCTAATTCTAATAAATTTTGCAAAAGACCTGTGGGGCCTAAATGCTCACTATAACTTGGAAACATTCCTTGAGAAGTGTAGTTTCCAAAATGGGGTAACTGTTGTGGTGTTTGCAATGCCGTGGAGTGACCCAACCAGCGGAAACAAAACAGTGGAATAGTTTAAGGGTATGTTCACACGGCAGCGTCCGTAACGGTTGAAATTACGGGGCTGAAAAGAAAACAGCACCGTAATTTCAGCCGTAATGGCAAGTGCAGGCGCTTTTTGCTGCGTCCATTACGGACGTTAAATGGAGCTGGTTTTCCATGGAGTCCATGGAAAACGGCTCCATTTACGTCTGAAGAAGTGACAGGCACTTCTTTGACGCGGGCGTCTTTTTTACGCGTCGTCTTTTGACAGCGGCGCGTAAAAAAAATGACCGTCGGCACAGAACATCGTAAGACCCATTCAAATGAATGGGCAGATGTTTGCCAACGCTTTTGAGTCGCATTTTCGGACGTAATTCGGGGCTAAAACGCCCGAATTACGTCCGTAAATAGTGTGTGTGAACCCAGCCTAACACTATTAAAAATTTCTATGTTTTTTCAGAAAAAATAAGTAGATTTTCATTTTTACAGACTAATTCCAATATATTTAGCAAAAAAACCTGTGTGGTCAAAATGCTAACTATACCCCTAGATAAATTCCTTGAGAGGTGTAGTTTCAAAAAGTGGGTAACTTTTGGGGTGTTTCCACTGTTTCGGCTCCACAAGACCTCGTCAAACCGGACATGGTGCCTAAAATATATTCTATAAAAAAAAGGAGGACCATCAAAAATCCACTAGGTGCGCCTTTGCTTCTGAGGACGGTGTTTCAGTCCATTAGCACACTGGAGCCACATGTGGGAGATATTCCAAATGAATTTCGGCAAAAAAAATAAAATTTGGAAATTTCACCTCTAAATTGCTTTAATTCCTGTGAAACGCCTAAGGGGTTAAAACACATTATGAATGCTGATTCGAATACTTGGACGGGTGAGGTTTTTAAATGGGCTGATTTATGGGGACTTTCTAATATAGAAGGCCCTCAAAGCAACTTCAGAACTGAACTGGTCCCTGAAAAAGTAGCCTTTTGAAATTTTCTTTAAAATATGAGAAATTGCTGCTAAAATTCTAAGCCTTGTAATGTCCTAGAAAAATAAAAGTACGTTCAAAAAAACGATGCCAATATAAAGTAGACATATGGGAAATGTTAACTACTAACTATTTTGTGTGGTATTACTATCGGTTTTGCTAATTTTCTCTGCATTTTGGTGTTTTTCAGAAATAAATACTGAATTTATCGACCAAATTTTTTCACCATCACAAAGTACAATATGTCACGAGAAAACAATCTCAGAATCGCTTGTATAGGTAAAAGCATTCCTAAGTTATTACCACATAAAGTAACACATCAGATTTTAAAAAAAATCGGCTGTGCCACAAGGCCAAAACAGGCTGGGTCCTGAAGGGGTTAATGACTTCCCAATAATCCAGTATACTGGATAATCCCATTAAATCCCATCAGTGTGTTAGAGTACTATTTAAAGAGGTCCCACCCAAAATATAAACAATTTCTATATTAACCCCTTCAGGACCCAGCCTGTTTTGGTCTTGTGGACGCAGCAGATTTTGTCAAATCTGACATGTGTCACTATATGTGGTAATAACTTGGGAATGCTTTTACCTATCCAAGCGATTCGAAGATTGTTTTCTCATGACATACTGTACTTTGTTAGTTTAAAAATATGATCAATAAGTTCAGTATTTGTTTGTGAAAAACACCAAATTTTAGAGTAAATTAGCAAAAATGTGCATTTTTCTAAATTTAAATGTATCTGCTTGTAAAACAGATCTCAATACCACACAAAATAGTTACGAATTAACATTTCCCATAAGTCTACTTTGTGTTGGCATAGCTTTTTGAACTAGGACGTTACAAGGCTTAGAACTTTAGCAGCAATTTCTAAAATGTAAGAAAATTTCCAAAACCTATTTTTATAGGTACCAGTTCAGTTCTGAAGTGGATTTGAGGGCCTTATATTAGAAACCCCCATAAGTCACCCAATTTTAAAGACTGCACCCCTCAAAGTTTTCAAAACAGCATTTAGAAAGTTTCTTAACCCTTTAGGTGTTTCACAGGAATTAAAGCAAGTAGAGAAGAAATGTACAAATTTCTTTTTTTTTTTATCAGTAAATCCATTTTAAATTAATTTTTTTCTGTAACACAAGGTTTTACCAGGGAAACGCAACTCAATATTTATTGCCCAGATACTGCAGATTTTAGAAATATCCCACATGTGGCTCTAGTGTGGTAATGTACTAAAGCGCAGGCCTCAGAAGCAAAGCAGCACCTAGAGGATTTTGGGTGCTCCTTTTTATTAGAATATATTTTAGGCACCATGTCAGGTTTGAAAAGGTCTTGTGGTGCCAAAATAGTGGAAACACCCCCAAAGAGACACCATTTGGCAAATTACACCCCTCAAGGAATTTATCAAGGGGTGTAGTGAGCATTTTAACTCCACAGGTTTTTTGCTGAATTTAGTGGAATTCGACCGTAAAAATTAAAATCTAAATTTTTTCCAATAAAACTTCGAAATTAAATTTTTTTTACAAGGAATAAAGTAGAAAAAGCACCCTAAGATTTGTAAAGCAATTTCTCCTGATTACGGCAATACAATATAATATGTGGTAATAAACGGCTGTTTGGACACACGACAGGGCTCAGAAGCAAAGGAGCGCTATTTGGTTTTTGGAGCTCAAGTTTGCTGGATTGGTTTTCGGGTGTCATGTCGCACTTGCAAAGCCCCTGCGGGACCAAATCAGTGGACATCCCCCAGAAGTGACCCCATTTAGGAAACTACAGCCCTAAAAATAATTTATCTAGGGGTATAGTGAGCATTTTTGCGGCGTTCACCGTACGCTATAAATTACATTTAATTTATTCTGCGGGTCGATACGATTACGACGATACCATATGTATATAAGTTATTTTATATTTTACGATGATTGCACGATAGTCACGGTTTTAAAAAAAATGGTTTTGTTTTTGTGTCGCCAAGTTCTCAGACCCACAACTTTTTTATTTTTCCATCAAGATTGTTGTATGAGGAACAAACACTAGTTTTTATTGGTATCATTTTTTAGAACATGTGACTTTTTGATCCCTATTTATTCAATTTTTTGGGAGCTGAAGTGACAAAAAAATAGTGATTCTGGTATCGTTTTTTTTTTTTTTTATGGCGGTCACCGTGCAGGCTAAATTACATTATATTTTTATATTTCAGGCCGTTACGGACGTGGTGATACCAATTATGCATAGTTTATTTTTTTCATTTTTTTTGAATAATAAAAGGACTTATTTTAAAATTTAACTTTTTTACTTCTGTACATTTATTTTTTCTTAAGTCCCACTAGGGACTTGAAGATCCAATTGTTGGATCGTTCTTTTAATACCCTGCAATACTTATGTGTTTCAGGGTATTATACCTGTCAGTTTCACACCGACAGGGGGCATATTAGGCCCTGCCTCTGGCAGGACCTAATCACCTTCCATAGATCGCAGACCGGAAGCCTTTGTTAGGCTTCCGGTTGCCATAGCAACAATCGGCACCCGCAATCGCGGTGCCGATATTATTAACAACAACTTAAATGCGTTGGTCGCTATTGACTGCCGTAATTAAGTGGTTGATCTGTTCGGATCACTTCTGTGATCCGACCCGATGTTTTCCCCCAGTACTAAGGCTGCTAGTAGCAGCCTGTACTGTGGGATGCTGGGTTGCAGGAAGCGCCTGTGTGCTCTGTTAGGAGCACACGTAGATTAATGGGCCAGTGCTGCAGCCCGTTAATCTACGTGAGGTGGTCGGGAAGGGGTTAAAGAAGCACTCCAGAGTATCTTTTTCCGCCCCTCTTTCCAGCTGCCTGTCCCTAATTAGAGCAGTCTTAATTGCTAACTATGTTTGATTTACTTGCCACCGCAACGGATATGAAAAAATTGACAAGTTTTTAAAAAGTGACAACAGGAAATGCAACCATATTGGTGGTCTCTTTTGACTAGTTTCTTATCACCTGTGTCAACCACCTCCCGAAATTTGATGTACAGTTACATCCTAGCCAGGAAGGATATGAGTATGAATCGGGCTCACTGCCATTACAGCAAGCACCTAACCGCAACGTCCGAATCGGGAAAAAACTCCCATCCAAGCCGTTTAACTACTTAGATGTTGAATTGAATAGCGACATCTAGGCTGTTAGCAAGTGGGGGGACGACCCCCTCCATCAGCCCATTGCCTCTCTCTCCTCCCCAGGTGATGCGATCGCAGGGGTTTTGAGGTTTGTCATGGCAGCCTGGGGGCCTACTGAAGTACCATAGGTCTGCCCTTTTTGTGCCCCCATTAAGCCGAAACAGGGCTCAATGGGAGCCACTAAAAAAAACAATATACTGCAATATAAGTTTTGCATCATATTGTGCAAGCGATCCAAGCGATTAAGTAATACAAAAAATAAAAAAATAAATTGAAAAACTTTTTTATTTACAAAAAATAAGAAAAGAAAAAAAAAAATACATTTTCCCATTTGTCCGCTAAAGTATTGAAAAAAAAACAACAAAAATTTTTTTTAAAAAAATGGCCTAATTGCATCCTTAAAAGTCCAAACTATAACAACGTTATTTAACCTGCCAGATGAACGGCATAAAACATTATAAATTATAAAAGGCCAGAATTGTTGTTTTGTGGTCACCTCGTCTCACAAAAAAATGTAATATAATGTGATCAAAGTCTCATGTACTCCAAAATGGTAGCAATAAAAACTACAGCTCATCCCGAAAAAAACAAGCCCTCACATAACTAACTCAAAAGGAAAAGGGGTCTCCAAAAAAATTTGTTTTGTGTCGCCATATTCTAACCATTTTAGTTTGTTTCTTTGTAAAATCAGTAAAACACAAAAAAAAAATTTTGTTATCACCGTAATCGTATTAATCCGTATAATAAAGTTAACATGTTATTTTTACCGCATGGTTAACGCCGTAATACCGAAACCCAAAAAATAGAGGAATCGCTGTATTTTTTCCTATTCCACCTAACAAAGAATTTTTTTGTTAGTTTCCCAGTACATTATATCGTAAAATAAATTGTGTCATGAAAAACTCGTCCCACTTATAGCAAGGCCTCATATGGCTATATAGACGGAAAAATAAAAAAAATTTAGCGCTTTTGGAATGCGGGGAGGAAAAACCTAAAATGAAAAACTGAAAGATGGATGCGGCGGTAAGCGGTCAATGATAAACATGCTATTATTATTCTCTTCAGTTTCTGAGAAACAAACTCATGAGCGATGGCCAATAGGATTGTCACTTTGTAAAAATGGCAACCGCAACCGAAAAGAAAAATACAAAAAAAAGATATATCAATTGCTACTGCTCTAAATTCAGATTTACTGGTATATCAACATTTTTACGTTTTAGGGGGAAATCGACTTTAAGGCCCTGTTCACACAATTTATTTATTTTTGTAGGCAGAAAAATCTGCCTGCACATTCTTGCAGCAATTTTCGCCCGCGGCCAAATGCTTTCTTTGTCTAACATTGATTTCAAAGGGAGGTCAGAGGCAGAACCGCGGCAAGAAAGCCGCTTTTTTTTTTTTACCGCAAGCGGCTAAAAACCGGCCTGGGGGAAAAACACCTCCGCCTCCCATTGAAATCAGATGTTTTTTGCCGCGGAATCCGACGCGGTTTCCGCATCAAAATCAGCAAGAAAAAGCTCTGAACTCATTGCCACTGCAGTCAGTTTTCTTTCATTTTTTTAAGTTTTTTTTCTCCCTGCATATCAAGAGCCATAACTTTTTTTTATGTTTCCACTGACCTAGCTGTATGACAGCTTTTTTTTTTCCTGGGCAAGTTAGATATTAATGGCACCATTTAATGTACCATATAATGCACTGAGAAACTGTCAAATTGTTTTGTGGGGTGGAATGGAAAAGACAGCAATTCCTCTATTGCAGTTTGGGTTTTTCTTTTATGGAGCTCACCGTAAATCCGCGGGTCAATAAGATTACGTCATTATCAAATTTATATATTTTTAGGGCTTTCATTAATGAACATGGACTAGTAGGGAAAATGGAGCGTTCACTACCAGGGATGGCGAGATTAAATGTTTTTATTAAATTGTCAGTCCAAAAGGAAGGATGGAATCTCAATTATATACATAAAGAAACAATGTAAGATGAATATGATAAGTTGGGAGAAGGATCTTGGGAAGATAATTCCGTTTCGGTATTGGCATGGAGCGATGAGACGATCGGCCGAAACATATTGCATTAATCATCTTGAGGGAATTCGTAAATTATAGCTAAGATGGTATTTAACCCCGGTGAGACTGGCTAAATCATACCCTGACTAGTCAAATTTGTGCTGGCGCAATTGCAATGCAAATGGTGCCCTGATGCATGGCTGGTGGGAATGCCCCAAGATAATGAACTTCTGGAGATAAGTTTTTGGGTTGGTCTCTAGGGTACGTTCTAAGAATGTTTCTCCTAGGCCGGAAGTCACCCTGCTTAATTTCGCTTGTGAGGATATCCCTTGCAGAAGTAGATGGGTTTGTAGCAAAAAAATTTCAGCAGCTAGATCCATAGTGGCACATTACTGAAAGTCAAAACTCATTCCAACCAGAGACAAATTGTTAAGTAAAACTAATCAGTATTATCTATATGAAATCTGTATGGATCAAAGTTCATGTAATAAGAGACATGGGCCTGCTGGACCAAAAATCGCCCATAACTCAGTGTCGATGATTGAACAGAAGTCCCTCTACCTCTTGCGATAAAAATAAAATGTTTTTGATTTATGTTGTATTAATATCTTATTTTAGTTTAGATATGCGCTGCAGACACTAAAAGAGTCATTTTTCATGTCGGTCTAATGCCCCATGCCCACTTCCGTTTTTTTCCTTGAGGGTGCTAGTCGTTTTTTTGACGACTAGCACCCTGACCCATTAATTTCAATGGGGCCATGCACATTTCAGGTTTTTTTTACGGTCCCGTTGTTCCGTTCCGACAAAATTATAGCATGTCCTAGCTGTGACCGTGGGTCCCATACAAGTCAATGGGTCTGTCAAAAAAACTGAGCAGAGAGGCGGAGAGCCGAGAGAGGCGGAGAGCCGAGAGAGGCGGAGAGCCGAGAGAGGCGGAGAGCAGAGAGAGAAAATGGTAAAATGTTTTTTTTTATTTTTTTTTTTAACACGCACATTCTTCACACAGCACTCAAAAAAACCAGCGTGTAAACACGTCAAAAACGCTTTTTAAAGTACATGTGTTTTTGAGGTGTTTTCGGGTGCGTAACTAGGACTCCCATTGACTGGGAATTTGGTCAATGAGAAGCTTAAAGCATGTCAAATAAACGCAGTGTGAACAAGGCCTGTGGGGGGGGGGGGGGGGCTATGCAAAACATACCTTCCACATGTGCCTCTATCATTATAGCAGCTCTGGTTAGACTAGCAACTCTTCTGGAGTTAAATAGGCTCTGTCACCAGTTTATAAGTGCCCTATAGCCTAACTAATCTCATAGGCGCTTTAATGTAGATAAGTGGTTTAAGAAATGTTTATTTTTGACGGAGTTATTTTTATGCCAATTTGTTCTAATTGCCCAACTGGGCGTTTTTTTTTAAACTTTTGACCAAGTGGGCGTTGTAAAGAAGTATATGTCGCGACCAATCAGCGTCATACACTGCTCTTCATTCATGTCCAGCTGTACTCACAGCACAACATGATCTTGCGAGATCACGCTGTGCTGTTACTCCCACAGTAACTTTACCGGAGTGTCAGGAGAATGAAAAGACGTTGCCTCCAGCCAGGAGGGGCAGAACCATTGCGGCCCGATAAATTTACTATAATTCACGTAAATTATTGTGCAAATCTACTCCTGCTTATAGCTGGAGTAGTTTTGATTTCCTGGTGCTGCGACCGCCAGATATATGAAGAACCAGTCTGAAAAAATTGCCCCAATGAATGCAGGGGAGCAAGACCGCAGAGAGACACGTGTGCTGAAGACGGAGAGAGCGCGATTGCATAGGAGTAAAGACAAGATAAACGGAGCATGCTTGACCCAGAGTGTATAACTGTTGGACTCGTCTAGTAGCAACAAAAAGTAAACCGAGAAAGGGGTTGGGATATTTAGAGGGATGAGAAGTCAGGAATGGTGCATTTAAAAAAAAAAAAAAAAAAAAAAAAAAAAAAAAAAAGATTAATGATTTTAGGCATAGAACACACTGAACCACCAATCTGATTTTGGGAATACCCCTTTAATAGGAGGACCAGGGTGGCAGAACTCAGGGCCTTCATTAGTCCCCTGGCTGCCATAACAACCCATTGGCCCCTGGCAATTGCATCGCGGGGAGAAGGGTGCCCTCTGTCTAACAGCTTAGATGCCACATTTGCTTTTGACTGCAGAATCTGGTGGTTAAACATGGCTAAAAATCTGGGATCGGTTATCGCTGCCCATACCCTTCCCTCTTGACTATGATGTATATAATTGTCAAATATTGAAAAAGGGTTAAGAGGGGTTCTTCAGGAACACACACATTGATGGACCGCCACCATTCACACAAAGAGGGCTTATCCTAAATGATCGGCCAAGGTTTTTACAGGCAAAGCGATGCATTGCAGCTCTGCCCTATTCACTTAAAGGGACTGTCACCAGTTTTATCATTTCCCCATCTCATAACTAATCTAATAGGCTCTTTGCTGCTGATCACTACAGTGTGATTTGTTTTTTAAAAAAAGTTTGTTATTTACAAGGTTATGAGCATTTATCTAAATATGTAAATGAAACTTTATTAGAGAAGTGGGAGGTAACAGCAGTGGTTCTCCTGAGGAGGAGCTACCTCACAGCCTCTGACGCTGTCCTATCAGCATGAAGCTGATTCACACAGTGTGAGAGACTGAGGCAGGAGGGAAGGGGGATCACTTCAATCAGCCATATCTCGGGCTGTGGACCACCTAGAACAGCAGTGGCATATGAAAGATGAGATTCTAATCTTTCATATGACACCAGGATCGCAGTTCTAGCTGTGACGCAACCGGAGATCTCACCAGTTGAATACACATTCGGGAATGGAAGCTGTATACTATAAGATCAGGCTGTGTTGCTGGGCAGGGAAGGGGGAGAAGCTGTATGCTGATTGGACAGTGTCCTACAGAAAACATTACACTGCCCAGAGTGAAAAGAAAGAGTCACCTCCTATTTCGCTATTAAAGCCACATTTACATATTTAGAAAAATGCTCATAACTTTGCACATAATAAACATTTAAAAAAAAAAAAAAATACACTGTAGTGATCAGCAGCAAAGCGCCTATTAGATTAGCTAGGAGATAGGGAATTAATAAACTGGTGACAGAGTCCCATTAAATGGGGCTGAGCTGCAATGCCAGACAGGGATGCATGAAAAACACTGAAGGGGTAGCCCTTGCTAGAGAAGCGTGTTCTGCTGATCTTGGGTGTCCCTAGGGTTGGACCCAAACCGATCACATATCGATAGCCTATTCCCAGAAAATCCTTTGGCTTACAAAAGGTCAATACAGAGATCTTTCTAACTATCTATTTTTATCCAGGAATGTATCTATAACAGGGGGCATCCATTACATTTACATCTAGGAGGAATAGGCATTTTGGTCATGGGTTTTTATGCCTTCCTCTGGTTTAGGGGTTGGCAAATCTTGTTGAAGTAGAGCTTTACTGTAATACAAAAGATCTACCATATTAATATTTTTGACACAAAAGAGAAGTGACTTGGTTTAGTCTGTAAGCTGTACTTAAATGGGATATGTGGGGACCGAAAAGAATTAGCAGTGTACTCACTGCAGCATGTGAGCACACTCGCCAATATACATTCCGGTCCCGTCGCACTGATGATATTTTAATCGATTTTTATAGCGCTGCCAGGGAACCGGAAGTCTAGTGGCACAGTCTATACCGCTGCTACAGCTATTACATAGCGTACAGCGGGGCCACATGACGAGTCGTGTCGTCATTAAGTTAGATTGTGCCACTAGACTTCCGATTCTCCGGCTGCGATGTAAAAATCTACTAAAATCTCATAATCAGTGCGACGGGACCGGAATGTATATTTGCGAGTGTACTCACATACTGCATTGAGTACAATGCTAATAATTTTTGGTCCCCACATAACCCCTTTAAAACAAGGTGTTGTTCTCAAATGACGATTTCGATTTTTCACACAGGCACATTTCAATAAAACATTATAAGTCTGCAATAGTTTTCTCAAAAATCATGCAAAAACAAAAGTACCTTAGTGGACTATGGTAATAACAATTACTGATGAATTAGTCCAAAACCTGTGGCCTGAAGCAACCTTATTGTTAAACTTAAGGTTTATTTACACGGGCCAATAAATCGGCTGAACGAGCATTCTTACAAACTTGTTTCCGATTATTGGCTCATGTTAACAGAACAGTGATCAGCTGACAAACGAGCAAACACTCATTCATCGGCTGAACACATGGTTTATATAGCCCTTTAAATTGTCGGTCAGCAGCATATCTCCAAGTGTAAACAGTGGATCTGCGGTCGACAATGATGCAAACTGATGTGGACTGAAGGTTTGTAGCATCGGTCCATGTACAAGGGCCTGTAAACGAGTGCCGATTGACTTGTTATATCATCAAGCAGCGATCGTTATGAGCAGAAATCTGCCCTTGTAAACCAGCCTTTAGGCATCCGTGATCTACTCAGGACCTGTCAAAGATTGACCAGTAGATCCAGGTAGTTACTTACCTAGGCTCTGGATCAACACTGCAGGAGAATAGGTAGAACTAGTTGGACCAATGTCTTTTTTCAACCTTAAAGGCTATGTACACCTTTGAGATAGTTTTTGTTTTTTTTAAATAAAAACGTCCATCAGTGTGATTGGTGCAACTTTAAAAAAACATTTATTAAAAATAATTTTTACTTTTTGAGATACAGCTGCTCTGTAGAATATATACAGAGCAGCTGTATTGTGCGCTACGACCTGAATCCGTCAGGTCCGTGGGACGGACGGGTTCAGTAACAGCGGTTCTTGCGTGACTGACCTGTAATCCATCACATTATAGTTATACACTTACATGATCGAGCTGCTATCAATCACATCTGTGTCAGAGACACGCAGGACCTGACAGATACAGGTTTCAGCGCTAGATATAGCAGCTCTGTATACAGGATACAAAGCAGCTGTACCTCAAAAAGTAAGAAAAAGTATTTTGAAAGTTGCATCAATCACACTCATTAAAAAAAAAAATTGATTTCAAGAAGGTGTACATAGACTCAATAAAGTGCCTCATTGTTGCTTCATCTCAGTGGTTTCCTCCACTCTGTACATTTTCAAAATGCGTATTTAAAAAGCGCAATACATCCACAGAAGAGTATCCTGTGCTTATCACCGCACACATAGGGTATGTTCACACAGAGTTTTTTGCAGGCAGAAAAATCTGCCTGCACTTTCTTTGCCGTGTTTTTCTTACGTTTTTCGGCTGCAACCATTGAGCACCACGGGCAAAAAAAACAACGAAAAACGCTGGAAACGTGGAAAGAAAAGGCATGTCACTTTTTTCCTCCCGCGAGCAGTTTTTTTTCGTTCACAGGAGAAAAAAAAACACACCTCTGCCTCCCATTGAAATCAATGGGAGGCGGTTTCGGCCGGTTTTCGACTCCAAAAACTCAGTGTGAGCTAGCCCATATTGCTTCAAGAAATAAAAATTGAAATAGAAAAACAGTTGTCATTCGAAAGGAACTTTTTGAACTTCTTTTACCAGAAAACATTTAAAAGTTATTTTAAAAAATCCTTAGAGCAAGTCTAGTAGAGAAATGACCAAATATTAAACAAATTCAGCAAATAACTCAATGCTATCATGATACTGCATCACAGCTGCAATGTGTTCGGATTTCTCAGCTTACCACGAGAAGACAAACCGCTAGAAGTTAACAATCACCCCTGCAAGACTGTTGATACAATATTTAAAGCTAAAAGTTGACACACATCTCCAGTTCATCCAGCCTTACTATGATTTGTGAAAGCTAAAAGAGAGAGACATTGGATTTGCTGCAGTTTACAGCAGAAAATGAACCCTCAAGACCTTTTTCCCGACCATGGCACAGTAAGCTCCTTGGAATTCGCCAAGAATGATGAGCGACAGGTATCTTCTGACGTTTAAACCAAAATAACAAATAGTAAAAATATTTTGTTGATGCTTGCCATAGCCAAGTTTACTGCTGCACATGCCTCTTTAATCTTTTCCTTGCAAATCTTGTATTGTTTTTTCTGACTTTCTAAGAAGGATGTTAAGTCTTTCTTTTGTTGGGCTATAATCTGTTGCTGAAATCTCCTTTCATCCGCTGCAGCCAACTTTGCCTATAAAAGGAAAGAAAAATATTTCATTAAATACAATTTTTTTTTTTTTTTTATTTTTTTTTTAAGATGCACATACATTTTGAAAGAATTGTAAGAATCTATAGCAATCCAGAAAATGAGGCTATCTGTTCTCTTGGAAAAGTGGCTGTGCATGTATGGTCTCGAAAGGGCATAAATAGGAATTATGGACATATCTAATACTGGGAGCCAAATCCCCACATATCATAAAATGAAAAAAAAAAAAAAAAAAGTGGCAACTGTATTTTATTACAGCACCATATAGAAAATCCAAAATAAAAATAGTCCTCACCTACCAAAACGGTCTGACAAAATGGGGTTTCTTATATAAAGTAGTTCAGATTTCATTTTCCCAGTGTAGTATAGAAAATTAACACTGAACTGTGGTTTCGAGAATATTTTGATACATCATGCCCAGTGCATAAACATTTATGTGATAGTATTGTACTAGTGTGGAAAAAAAAACAAAAAACAGAACTGTAAGGCCTCATGAACACGACCGTAGTGTTTTTCTGGTCCGCAAATTCCAGGACCGTGTTCCGTGAAATGTCCTCCGCAGTTCATCCGTATGTAATCCGCAGTTCATCCGTATGTAATCCGCAAAATGCGGATAAAAAAAAAAGCCTAGGTCAAACAGGATGACGACAGAACTCATTCCCGGTCGTCGCCTAGCAACACTTACGCAAATCCGCAAACTGCGGTTGACACACGGAGGTGTACCCGCATTCTCCACGGGCCCATTGACTTCTATGGGCATGTCCGCATCTAATTTGCGGGCCGTAATAAGACATGTCCTGAGTTTGTGCGGCACAGATTTGTGGACATGCGGGGACTCGTGAAAACACGGATAGTGTGTATGAGCCCATAGAAATGAATGGGTCCGCAATTCTCCCGTGGATTTTCGGGGGAATTGCGGACGCAAAAACACGTTCGCGTGCATGAGGCCTAACAACTTTGAAAAAACATTGCTTTACATTTACTGTACTGATTCCTGAAAAGACATGTATTATAGCACAGAGCTGCTGGCTTGCTTGTCAACACAAAAAGCTCCTAACAGTGATGCTAAAAGACTACGGCTAGAAGACGTTTGACATGATCAGCACAATGTGTCAGACTCACTGGGGAAATGGATCAAAATGGTTTAACAGAAAAACTGGCCTTGTTCATTTCAACCAATAAGAGCACAGCTCCAACCTGCTGTGGCTAAAAGAAAGCTGCACTGTGATTGGTCGTTATGGGCAGCAAGGCCAGTTTAGATAAATAAAGCCATTTCTATGATACAACTTGAGCTTATCCAAAAGAACTTTGACAGTCACATACACATTGATGAAAATGTACACAATAAAGCAATTGTTAACTAAAGTAACTAAGTGTATCCAATTACTTCTATAGGAAGCATAAAAGGAAGTTATGACATATATTGCTCTTCATCCAGGCATAGTCTAATGCGATACTTACTGCCGAACTGCATTCTGGTGGAGAGCTTCAGAAAAAAAAGTATACTGACTTATACATGCCTGGTAGATGCCAAAAGGACACTCTTAGCATCTGTTGGGCCCATATGGGTCTACGGATCCATTTGGTAAATGTTCAGAGAGCATTTCCTGGCAAATATGCCAGGGTCACGCTCATACATCAGTACCAGCAACACCTTTAGAAATAGAATAGACAAAATCTTTTGTCGTTTCTTTAAAAATACAATGAAAAGGTAATTTTTACCAAAGAAACCAACAAAATTTGAGAAGCATCAGTACTTAAATCTTACTAAATAAACTTGTCCCACTGTTTGACGAAGCCATCATTTGCAAATGCGGTCGGTTGGTCTTGAGGGTATGTGCACACAACCTCTTTTCAGACGTAAAGTTGGCGTTTTACGCCTCGAATTACGCCTGAAAAGACGGCTCCAACACGTCGGCAAACATCTGCCCATTGCTTGCAACGGGTCTTACAATGTTCTGTTCCCACGAGCCTTTATTTTACACATCGCTGTCAAAATACGGCGGGTAAAATGATGGCTCGTCAAAAGAAGCGCAGGACACTTCTTGGGACGTTTTTCTATTGAAAACAGCTCCAAAAACGGCAGTGAAAAAAGCCTCGAAAAACGCGAGTTGCTCAAAAAACGTCTGAAAATCAGGAGCTGTTTTCCCTTGAAAACAGCTCCGTAATTTCAGACGTTATTTGTTAAGCGCGTGAACATACCCTTACAGTGAATATAGGAGCATGCAAACGTCTCTACAACAAACCAGCAGCACAAAATGGAGAAATGGAGAATTTATTATCCTTAGTTCTGTAGTGTCAGCACTTTGAAATCCTCTCCAGGGACTCCATTAATTCCCAGCACTCACTGTCCCACTAGCGCTTACAAACTAAATTCCCTTCTATAGAAACACATGCTTTGTCCACTTCCACAGAAAACCTAATGTCCACACAATATTTGACTCAGGTCCCATGCACACGGCTGTAATTTTGATATGCAATTACGGACTGTAATTGTGGATCAAACTACAGACCCATTCATTTCTATTGCCCACGGATACCTTACCGTATATTTACAGGAAGGTGTCTGGGCCATAGAAAGGCTCTGCAAAAACTAGGACATGTCCTAATTTTTTGATTTTACGGACCGCGCTCCCATACTTTGTAATGGGAGCACGGCCCGCAAATGCTGGTGACTGTCCGCAGCCAAACGTAGACGTAATCACGAACCGGGTTTAAGGCTACGGCCGTGTGCAGGGGGCCTAAGGTAGTGTTTCCTAACCTGGCCAAGGTGTTCCCAGAAGACAGCAGCCCAAGAGCAGTCACTTTTACAGTAGGGATGGCAAAAGTATTTCAGTCTGCTTAAGTATGCCTGGCATGGGGGCAGACAAACCAGCCAAGAGATCTTGACCAGAATATTAATTATAGAATGCTTCGCCCACCCTTAGGCCAAGTTTTTTTTTTTTTTAGATGAAAAGGAGAGTAGAGGTTCACTAGGACCGGAATTTTTTTTTCAGCGATTCCTCAAAGGTAATTTTGTTGGGAACCACTAGACCAAGGGATGAAAATAATCTATACAAACTTCATATTAAGATGATGGCTCTGTATACACTTTTCCTTGTTACAGGCTCACTCATAGGGTTTCATAATCAGGGATGAGATAAATACTGCTTTGATATCTAATGGAAGTTAGCATAGAAAATTTCACATCGGCTGCTAAACTGATCTAACTGGCTTCTCAGATCACTTGAGCAGGGAATGTGACATTTTCTATGCAAACTTTCATTAGATATTAAAATAAAGCAACTGAAAATATGAATGTTACCAGGGGTATTCGGTAATCATAAGGATTAAAGGATCGGGCAGATGCTGGGACACAAACACTGACTAGGATCATCGGATTTCACCATCATTAGAAGTTATCACTTTTTGTATTTTTTAATTGTAGGTCGAAACGATCATGTAATACAGCAGTAAGGAAGATCCCTTTTAAAATCACTACATGTTAGAACAAGAGTCAAAATTTAGATGGCATAGGTGGAGATATATTATGTCAGCAAAGTAATTGCAAACAATTGTATTTAAAGGGAATCTATACAGCATGTCATCTATTAAATCAGCAATACCTGGAGGAAATGGGTGAAAAATAATTTTCGTGTAAGCTATAATTATCTCCTTAGTCAGCTCCGTACCTTAAGCATTCAGTTTTTTAGTGTTCCCGCACCGTATGCGAAGGAGCAGAAGAGTCATATCTTCATTCCTCAAGCCTTTCAGAGTCAACCCCGCCTCCTTACTTTTGACTGACAGCTCCTCGCCTCTCCCCAGCACACACGAAATCCCGCGCTTGCGCATAGATGTCCTGTCCTGGTGCGTGCGCACAACCGGACACCATAGAGGCGCATGCGCAGTAACTAGGATTGGAGTCCCGGACGAAGCAGGGAGGGGTATTGGACCTTAGATGACGGGCGCGTGAACGTAATCTCAGACGAGATTTTGGCATTCAGGGCGGGACAGTTTTTAGCGGTGGGCGGGCATAAGAAGAGTAACGAACGATACTGCTAGATTACCATAAAAGGCGCAAAATGTTGGCAGACCGTTATTTACGGTCGGAGCAAGAGTTTAGGAGAGGGGATAACGGCAATGAACTTTTGACAGCAGCGGCCAGCGAGGGGTGAATAGAGTTCAATAGCTGAAATGCTGGTGACAGGTTCCCTTTAATTGGTCTTTTCTTACTTTTATGTGGTTTATTTTTGTTCATTGACGTATCACAGTAATATCACTGGAAAATGACAATATGTTCCCAATTTCCAATACAGCAGTATTATTGTATTTGTTACTTACTGGCTTGAGTGAGCTGCACTCTGAGTGGAATAGGGAAACCAATTTTCTTCCAACATATATATTGCTACAACAATAACATTCTTAAAGAGGCTCTGTCACCAGATTTTGCAACCCCTATCTGCTATTGCAGCAGATAGGCGCTGCAATGTAGATTACAGTAACGTTTTTATTTTAAAAAAACGAGCATTTTTGGCCAAGTTATGACCATTTTTGTAGTTATGCAAATGAGGCTTGCAAAAGTCCAAGTGGGTGTGTTTAAAAGTACAAGTCCAAGTGGGTGTGTATTATGTGCGTACATCGGGGCGTTTTTAATACTTTCACTAGCTGGGCGCTCTGATGAGAAGTAACATCCTCTTCTCTTCAGAACGCCCAGCTTGTGACAGTGCAGATCTGTGACGTCACTCACAGGTCCTGCATCGTGACGGCCACATCGGCACCAGAGGCTACAGCTGATTCTGCAGCAGCATCAGCGTTTGCAGGTAAGTCGATCTTACCTGCAAACGCTGATGCTGCTGCAGAATCAACTGTAGCCTCTGCTGCCGATGTGGCCGTCACGATGCAGGACCTGTGAGTGACGTCACAGATCTGCACTGTCAGAAGCTGGGCGTTCTGAAGAGAAGTGGATGATACTTCTCTTCACAGCGCCCAGCTAGTAAAAGTATTAAAAACGCCCCAATGTACGCACATAATACACACCCACTTGGACTTGTACTTTTAAACACACCCACTTGGACTTTTGCAAGCCTCATTTGCATAACTACAAAAATGGTCATAACTTGGCCAAAAATGCTCGTTTTTTTAAAATAAAAACGTTACTGTAATCTACATTGCAGCGCCTATCTGCTGCAATAGCAGATAGGGGCTGCAAAATCTGGTGACAGAGCCTCTTTAATATAGTTTTCTAGGACATACCCCACTGTTTTTCTCTCCCCAATTATTTTCTGTAATGAGTTTTTCTGGTTAGCCCCTGCCCCTTTGTTTTAATGCTGGTGTTAATGATGCCATCTACTTATTCAAATATTATGTAGCACTGACAGCGCTGTATGCAAGATTTAAGGTTCTCAGGAGAATTACATATATGACATTAGGAGCGTTGGATGGGTGGGCAGACTGTTCTAGTGGCTCCTATATGTAGGTCGATCTTTAAAATTCAGTTCAGTCCAGCAAGCGGCAATGCCAGCAAACCTCCAAACAGTGCAATGAAAACCATTGTCGTTTCTTTTTACTGTATATTTTTCTAACTACAAGCAGCAACTTGCTGTGGTATATCTTAAAGGGGAAATACACCTAAATATAATAATCTTTCAACACAACATTGAGCGAATTTTTTAGCTCGGACAACTACGGATTACTAAAACTGTACAGCGTTCAAACACCTTTTCAAGACCTATCCAAATCATTAGCATGTGTCCGATTCCCAGGAACAAAACTTACTTTAAAGAGACTGTCACCAGATTATAAGAGCCCTATCTCCTACATAATCTGATCGGCGCTGGAATGTAGATAACAGCAGTGGTTTTTATTTTGAAAAACGATCATTTTTTAGCAAGTTATGAGCAATTTTAGATTTAGTTTCTTAATGCCCAACTGGGCGTGTTTTTACTTTTGACCAAGTGGGTGTTGTAAAGAAGTGTATGAGGCTGACCAATCAGTGACCAATCAGCATCATACACTTCTCATTGTTCCAGCCCAGCTTCTTTCACTGCACAATCACACTGTGCTGTGGATCATGCTGAGCTGGAACAATGAGAAGTGTATGTCACTGATTGGTCACTGATTGGTCAGCCTCATACACTTCTTTACAACACCCACTTGGTCAAAAGTAAAAACACGCCCAGTTGGGCATTAAGAAACTAAATCTAAAATTGCTCATAACTTGCTAAAAAATGATCGTTTTTCAAAATAAAAACCACTGCTGTTATCTACATTCCAGCGCCGATCAGATTATGTAGGAGATGGGGCACTTATAATCTGGTGACAGAGCCTCTTTAAGTTCTATAGAGCGCTGCATCCCCTTTGTTCTGGAAAGCAGAAGTTGATAGAACGTCACGTATATGACCTTCTGTTATGTATCAATGACCGTGGATGATTTTTAGCTGGACTTCCATTTCAAGTTCAATTAAAGGGCTTTCTACAAGTAGAAACTTACCATGGAGGGACAATTATTAACAATTTAAAAGGACACAGAAGACACTGCAATAAAATTGCAATTTTTAGCGCTAGTTTTAAAGGGTGTGATATCGATTTATACTAAAATATATCCACTGGTAAATAGCGGCTTTAACCTCATGCATATCTTACAGCATGCATGGCCAAGTATGTGTCATGTGAATAGCTGCAGTCACACATATATATATATATATATATATATATATATATATATATATATATATATATATATATATAGACAATGACACGCCAGTTCACTTCATTATCTTAAAAGAACTATAAAAATACCGATGAGATTTAAGACCCGAAGATAAAATTACTACATAGCATAAAAAAAAAAAAACTGTGCTGATCGAGAGGTCCTCTGATGTACAGAAATAGAGTGCACCGTTCAGTGCATGGTATGTTCTTGTTTAATGTCTTCTATATATGGTTACATGTATTCTAGGGACTACAGGCAATGCCAGCAATGAATGTGCACATACTGTATATTTCAGTTTCAACACCAGCGATGTGGCACAGACTATTTGATGGCTGTTGTGATCCTCCTGCACGATTGTAAAGACATTCAGCTCTCCGGAACAAAGTCACTTTTTTTCTAACATTTGGCATCATATAGGCTAACAAGGTTGATGGAATATTCATTACATACCCTAAAGGGTTACGCAGCATATGCAGCCATTCTAGTAGGCTATGTATTTGCCAGCAATAGTCTACACTAGGCTACTGCTCAATTATGAAATTTATAGTCAAAACAATTAAAAGTAAAATGCTACATATAAGCTATATAGCGAACAGGTGAAAAAAACAACATTCCCCCTTATATTGCAGATGAATGGTAAAGTCTAAGAGCTGTTTGACAGCTGAGTGGGGAGACAGGTTCAGTGTATCCATGACAACAGCCTGAGCCCGATTGCTCCATTTCTGAACATTGTGTGCATAAGACACCTATGGTAGCAGGATAATAGGGTGTGCAAGTTTTGCTGAGTGGAGCATTCGTTTCACAAGCATCATTTATCATATTGGGAAGGGTGCTCGTCTTGCTTCATTTTGTTGGAATGAAAGCTGCAGAGACATGCATCACACAACACCAATGCAGCAGGCAAGACAGGTGTCTGGATTTTACTCTCTCACCGCTACTCCTCTGTATTAACAATAGGATGGACTTGTTCAATTTCACAGGAGGAAAACCACTACAATTCCAAACTTAGTGACTCCTCTACATCAATATTTGATGTTTTATGGGCGATGAGGATCTGCATGCATCATATTATTTCTATGTTCCCTTATTCTATGGAAGATCTCACATTCTAAAAGACAATTTTACCTCGTTTATCTCCGTAATCTCGCGAGATTTCGTATCCGTTGCTGGAATCTCACAGAAAAGATTCAGAAGTGTCAGGATTCTGAGTACACATGACGTCCAGGCTGGATGGTCATGTGTATTCATTATCAGGACACTGGATTAACGTTAATCAAGCAGAATCGCTGGGTATGTGGCTGCAGATCATCTTCTAGTAAGAACCCGATTCTGCTGTCTAAATGAATGGAGAGGAGAGCATGATGCCGATTGGTCAGCGTCATATACTCCTCTGTACAACGCCCACTTGGTAGAAAGTAAAAATACGCCCACTTGGGCATTAAGAAACTCGTTAGCATAAACCAAAATCGCCCCTAACGTTGTCAAAATAGATCGTTTTTTTTAAATTAAAAGCATTACTGTCACCTACATTATAGCGCCCATCTCCTTATGTGGGAGATAGGGCACTTATAATGTGTTGACAGAGCTCTTTAAAGGCGATTGTATTATGAATAAAAGCCCTTTCCATATGCACTATCAGGGTATATGGCTGCCATAGAGAGCACCCCCTCAACAAGCCAGAATGGAGGACTCCAGCCATCCATGTATTACATATCAATAGCTGCCAATTAATACTACATTTCCCCTGCCGTGGCTATTGTAGTCAGCCATTTTCTTAGAGCCAGGGATCAGCTGATCGCTGAGAGGGCTCCAAACGAGGGGGTTGTCTGATGAAACAACTCCTTTAAGATCTAATGGGTAAAAAATAAATAAAAAAGTGTGGGAGTCACATACACAAGACTGAGACATGAACCGAGTGGCCAAAGTGTTGCCCATAGCCTTAGTTTTCATGGAATCACTATAATGGGTTATTTTAGACACTATAGCCTTTAACACACGCAAAATAGCAATATTGAGGGTCCGAAATTACTATTAACCCCTTCAGTACATGGCAGAGTTTGGGCATTAAAGGGTTATTCTCAACTTAGACTTTTATGGTATATCCACAGGATATGCTATAAATGTCCGATAGTCGCGGGTCCCATATCTGTGACCCGCACCTATATTGAGAACGGGAGTCCATCTGAGGAGGCGGCCGCTGGAGAAAAAAATAGGTCCCTCCATTTTGTTCTATGGGAGCGCTATACAAGCGCTGTTCAGGATCCCAGTCTTTGAGCCAGAGCCAATGGAAAAAGCATTTATTTTTAGTCGACCCGATTATGTTGACCAATCAGAGATCAGTAGTCTGAAGGAATTAAAAAATACTGCAAGTTTTTATTTGTTTTCTTTACTTTCCTGCAGCTAAAAGAAAGACAACATACAAGGGGAGATAAATAATAATCTTTAATGTAGCTGCAAAAAGAAGAGCTGTATTTTAAAACAAATTGAGAGCAAGCAGTCAGGAAGGTGGAAAGACATCATAAAGCATGCTGGAACTGCAGTGCTTTCTGGGATATTAAAGCAAAAGTCCAACCCTGATAACATGTACAGTTGCTTCGCAGTGTTTAGCAGGGTTGAACAGCTACAGTGCCTTTCGAATGTATTCACCCACCTCAGTGCTTTTCCCATTTTGTTGTGATTTTTGGGAGGTTTATACCATGAGTTCCAGAACATGCCTAACACTTTTTTTTGTTTTTTTACTGTGACACAAACAAAAATTAAGACAAAAACCAGAGAACTTTAATGTGCATAAGTATTCACCCCCTTGGGGTATGTCTCTATTAGCATAGGACATCTAGGACACTGGGATTTTTGCCAAAAAAAAACAAAACGTCTCCAACTCCTTCAAGTGAGATAGGTTGCATAAGTGAACAGCAGTCTTCAAGTCATACCACAAATTATCAATTTTATTGAGGTCTGGACATGAGACTCGGCCATTCCAAGACATTGAAACCACTCCGGTGTACCTTTAGTAGTATGTTTAGGGTCATCGTCCTGCTGGAAGGTGAACCTCCATCTCGGTCTCAAATCTCTACAAGATTTACTCAAGAATTGCCCTATAGTTCCTGCCATCCATCTTTCCTTCAATCCTGACCAGTTTTCCAGTTCCTGCTGATGAAACGCTTCCCCACAGCACAATGCTGGCACCGCCATGCTTCACTGTGGGAATGGTGTACTTGGGGTGATGGGAAGTATTGGCTTTGCCCCAGACATAGCGTTTCCCATCATGGCCAAAAAAACTTAATTTCAATCTCATCTGACCAGAGAATTTTCTTTCATGTGGTTGGGGAGTCTGCCCCCTTCGGTTTAACGAACTTAAAACGTGTTTTCTTATAATTTCTTATAGCAATTGCTTTTTGTTTTTGAGCCACTCTCCCATAAAGCCCCGCTCTGTGGAGTGTACAGCTTAGAGTGGTCCTATAGACAGATACTGCCATCTCCGCTGTAGATCTTTGGAGCTCCTTCAGTGTTCCCTTTGGGGTCTTTAACCACTTCCCGCCGGATCACGTATATTAACGTCAATAAAAACGGTGTCTTACCGCATTTTGACGTTACTGTACATCATGGAGATGAAGCTGGCTCAGGAGCTGAGCCAGCGACATCACCGCCGGGTGACAGCTGTATGTTACAGCTGGCACCCTGAGGTATCGGCCAGGACCGGAGCTAGCCTCCGATCCGACCGATTAACCCCTCACATGCTGCGTTCAATAGAGATCGCAGCATGTGAGGAGTTTATAGCCACCGGCACCCCAGCAACGTGATCGCTGGGTTGCCGGTGGCTGCAAAGGCGATCGGAGGGCTAATGCTTACCTCCCGATCAGCCTGTAATGGAATCCTCCTATGCCCCGTCGTCGACGGGGCCCAGGAGGCTTCCGGTACCATCGGCGAGATGGCGCCGCCTCAGCTTCCGGCTCAGAAGCTGAGCTGGCGTCATCATCAGTGGGTGTCCGCTGTATGTTACAGCGGACACCCCGATCTATCGCCAGGAACCGGAGCTAGCTCCGATTCCTGCCATTAACCCCTTCGATGCAGCGATCCATTGTGATCGTTGCATCCTAGAGGTTTGTAGAAAATCGGCAGCCTTGCCATGCGATGGCAAGGCTGGCGACTGTTACTATGGCAACAGGAGCCCTAACAATGGACTCCTGTCTGCCATTACGTAAGCTGATTAGGCCCCGCCCAGAGGCGGAGCCTGATTGGCTTGCTGTCAGTGAACTGACAGTTCCAATACATTGCACTACATAGGTAGTGCAATGTATTAGAACATCAAACAAACAGTTGGATCTTCAAGTCCCCTAGTGGGACTAAAGAAAAGTGTAAAAAAAAGTGTAAAAAAAAAAAGTTAAAAAAAAGTAAAAATAAAAGTTGTAAAACATACAATAAAAGTTTCAAATAATAACACAAAACACAATTGCGCTTTTTCACTTATCAAGTCATTTATTATAGAAAAAAATAATAAAGCCATACATATTTGGTATCGCTGCGACCGTAACGACCTGAACTATAAAAATATGTTAATTATCCAGCGCAGTGAACGCCGTAAAAAAAAAACTCAAAAACACTGCCATAATTACTGTTTTTTTGGTCACGGTCTTCCAAAAATTGAAATAAAAAGTGATCAAAAAGTCGCATGTATCCAAAAATGGTACCGATAAAATCTATACCTCGTCTCGCAAAAAACAAGCCGTCACACAGCTCCATCGACGAAAAAATGTAAAAGTTATGGCTCTCACAACTTGGCAACAGAAAAAATACATTCTCTTTCCAAAAGTAATTTTATTGTGCAAAAAGTTATAAAAAAGTTCTATAAATTTGGGATCGCCGGAATCTTACTGACCCGCAGAATGAAGGTAACATGTAGTTTATAACGCATGTTGAACGCTGTATAAAAAAAAAACAACTAAAAAAACTATGGCAGAATTTCTGTTTTTTTTGTCACCTTGCCTCCCAAAAAAAGGATAACAAGTGATCAAAAAGTTGATTGTACCCCAATATGTACCAATAAAAGCTACAGCTCGTCCCGTAAACAAAGAGCCCTCATACCACTACGTCTATGAAAAAATAAAATAAGTTAAGGCTCCAATAATTCAGGAAAGAAAATTATCCAGTTGTGAAGGCCCGAGGGGAACGTTTCTTCTGTTTCAAAAGGCGATGTATCAAGGCACTAAAATTAGGGAACCAGGAAGGGGAGGGCCCAACCATATCCGCTGGAAGCGACGGTGCCCGTATTATACCAGGACAACGCTTTCCCGGCAAAATTCCCCAAACTGCAAAGGTGCGGAGTGTGGACCAAAAGGGGGATAAGGAAGGACGCCAGTTATCAGTGTGACACCGGCCTGTGCAGACAGGATCGATCACAGCGTAACACACATCTATGGATTATTTTATTATTTTTTTTACCTTATTATTATACCACCTGACTATGCCCCTGATGTACTCTGCCCAGCTCACATATGCCCCACATTATAAACGGAAACAACAGTGATACTCCAAACAAAACTATTACCAAGCAAATTCCATGCTCCAAAACTCAAATGGCGCTCCCACCCATCGGAGCCCTACAGTGTGCCCAAACAGCAGTTTCCTTCCACATATATGGCATCACCATACCCGGGAGAACCCTTTTAACAATTTTTGGGTGTGTGTCCCCAGTGGAACAACATATTTAACACTGAATTGGCATATCTAGGGAAAAATTTTAATTTGTACCTTCCGCAGCGCAATCATTTATGGAAAAGACACTTGGGGTGAAAATGCTCACTACACCCCTTAATAAATGCCTTGGGGGTGTAGTTTCCAAAATGGGGTCACTTCTCAGGGGTTTCTTTTATTATTTCACATCAAAGCCTCTGCAATTGTGAACCAATACTTTATATGTCGCCAAATTAGGCCTCAATTTTACATGGCACTCTTTCACTCCTGAGCCCTGTCGAATGTCCATGCAAAAGATTAGGGCCACATATAGGGTGATTCTAAAACAGGGAAACACCGCATAATAATTAGAGGGCTGTCTTGTTATGGTGGCACAAGCCGGGCACCACATATTGGCGTATCTAAGGAAAAATTCCCATTTTCATTCTCCCACATCGTGTGCACACGAATTTCTGCAAAACACCTGTGGGGTTAACATGCTCACTACACCCCTAGGTGAATACCTTGAGGGTGTTGTTTCCAAAATGGGGTCACTTCTGGGGGGGATCCACTGTTTTGGTCCCACAGGGACTTTGCAAATGCGACATAGCGCCCAGAAACCAAATGCAGCAAAATCTGTACACCAAAAGCAAATGGCGCTCCTTCCCTTCTGAGCCCTGCCGTGTGCCCAAACAGCATTTTATGACCACGTGTGGGGTATTGCCGTAATCCAGAGAAGTTGCTTTACAAACGTTGGGGTTCTTTTTTTCCCTTATTCAACTAATTATGGGGGTGAATACATATGACTGTAAAAGAAATATACACTACCGTTCAAAAGTTTAGGGTCACTTAGAACTTTCCTTATTTTTGAAAGAAAAGCACAGTTTTTTTCAATGGAGATAACATTAAATTAATCAGAAATACACTCTATACATTGTTAATGTGCTAAATGACTATTCTAGCTGCAAACGTCTGGTTTTTAAATGCAATATCTACATAGGTGTATGGAGGCCCATTTCCCGCAACCATCACTCCAGTGTTCTAATGGCACATTGTGTTTGCGAATTGTGTTAGAAGGCTAATGGATGATTAGAAAACACTTGAAAACCCTTGTGCAATTATGTTAGCACCGCTGTAAACAGTTTTGCTGTTTAGAGGAGCTATAAAACGGACCTTCCTTTGAGCTAGTTGAGAATCTGGAGAATCTGGAGACATTTGTGGGTTCGATTAAACTCTCAAAATGACTATTCCATGCGAGAAATTGCCAAGAAAGGGAAGATTTCCTACAACGGTGTGTACTACTCCCTTCAGAGGACAGCACAAACAGGCTCTAACCAGAGTAGAAAGAGAAGTGGGAGGCCCCGTTGCACAACTGAGCAACAAGACAAGTACATTAGAGTCTCTAGTTTGAAAAATAGACGCCTCACAGGCCCTCAACTGGCAGCTTCATTAAATAGTACCCGCCAAACGCCAGTGTCAACGTCTACAGTGAAGAGGCGACTCCGGGATGCTGGCCTTCAGGGCAGAGTGGCAAAGAAAAAGCCATATCTGAGACTGGCTAATAAAAGGAAAAGATTAATATGGGCAAAAGCACACAGACATTGGACAGAGGAAGATTGGAAAAAAGGGTTATGGACAGACGAATCGAAGTTTGAGGTGTTTGGATCACACAGAAGAACATTTGTGAGACACAGAACAACTGAAAAGATGCTGGAAGAGTGCCTGACGCCATCTGTCAAGCATGGTGGAGGTAATGTGATGGTCTGGGGTTGCTTTGGTGCTGGTAAAGTGGGAGATTTGTACAAGGTAAAAGGGATTTTGAATAAGGAAGGCTATCACTCCATTTTGCAACGCCATGCCATACCCTGTGGACAGCGCTTGATTGGAGTCAATTTCATCCTACAACAGGACAATGACCCAAAGCACACCTCCAAATTATGCAAGAACTATTTAGGGAAGAAGCAGGCAGCTGGTATTCTATCTGTAATGGAGTGGCCAGCACAGTCACCAGATCTCAACCCCATAGAGCTGTTGTGGGAGCAGCTTGACCGTATGGTACGCAAGAAGTGCCCATCAAAACCAATCCAATTTGTGGGAGGGGCTTCTGGAAGCATGGGTTGAAATTTCTCCCGATTACCTCAGCAAATTAACAGCTAGAATGCCAAAGGTCTGCAATGCTGTAATTGCTGCAAATGGAGCATTCTTTGACTAAAGCAAAGTTTGAAGGAGAAAATTATTATTTCAAATAAAAATCAATTTCTAACCTTGTCAATGTCTTGACTATATTTTCTAGTCATTTTGCAACTCATTTGATAAATAAGTGTGAGTTTTCATGGAAAACACAAAATTGTCTGGGTGACCCCGAACTTTTGAACGGTAGTGAGTGAGTGTATGTATGTATGTATATATATATGTATATGTATATGTATATGTATATGTATATGTATATATATATATATATATATATATATATATATATATATATATATATATATATATATATATAAAACACGCATCAAAACAGGAAAAACACAAAGGGGGTGAATACTTTTGCCAGGCAATGTACATTCATCAGCCCCAATAGAATTTACTTAATATGAGGTTAAAAGCAAACACTGCGATCCCATATGTGGTCATGAAGGTCTACTACCGCCTATCCCCAGTGGCAAGAGGTAGACGCTGCTACACTATGCCTGTAATTCGGCAGCGTGAAAGTGGATGGAGCGGGCTGGCACAATCGGTGATGTCACACGCTAGAATCCGCCCGCTGCTCCATTCTGAAGGTGGAAATGGAGCTACAGTGGGAGGCGACAACGGACGGACAGACATGGATGAACCGTACATGCTTAATACATTGAGGAAAACGTATGTATTCTATAAGAGACTCATTTTACCTTAATTTTGTAATGAAAATATACAAGCTTACTTATGTTTGCTAGTATATTGCACCTGTGCAAAAAATATGAACATTAGGGCATACCACTAATATGAACCAGTAGGATTTAATAAGAAACAGCCCTGGGGAACATTATCTGGTCCCAAGTTGCCTAAATAGCGACTTCGCGGCTAAAGATTACATATACCCCTTATACAGAGCAACAATAAGATTCTCCAAGCCAGGAGTAGACAAATGACTGTAGACATTAGCAGTCAGATAACAAGTACTACCATAGTCATCAATAAAAAACACCCCAAAAAGTTAGGCACCAGCAACATATTTTTAGGTGCATTGGCTCCTGGGATTTGACCAGCCCTGCCTATCAATTCTGTTTCTCTTCTTTTAACACTTTCCCGAGCTCCAAAGAATAATTTTTTTTAAGAAATCCCACTGTACAGGCATACACCCCTCGAGCACAGCTCTACTGAACTCCACACAGCTGAACTCCTCGGGCACAGCGCTACTTTAAGCGCTTAGCCAGGGGAAGCCACTAACACCACTGTCCATATATGGTCAGGGGTCTTCAACTATGGAGTACCTGGCCAGAGCATCTTAAGCACTCTGGCTGGGGACTCCTATCTTGGGAAAGCCCCTGACGTTACCGTTTATATATAGACAGTGATGTTAGGGGCTTTGTAACGCAAGAATCCCCAGCTAGAGCGTCAGCAATGCTCTGACTGGGGGTTCCGCTTCTAGAGTGAGCCCCTGACGTCACGGTTCATATATGGACCGGAATCCCGCGCCGAGCGCTACCTGATGGTCTCCCTGGGAATTACGGCCCTGGGAAAGCTCCTCAATATCGCGCGGTAAAAGTTTAGATTTTTCGGGATCCCTCAATATGGAATAGCATAGCTACATTTCATTCTCCAAACAAAAAAAAGTTTAAAGCCTACCGACGTGTACCAGCCCGACGGTGGCCAAGGCAGTGTATATCGAATGTGTAAGTGGTGTCAGTGCTGAATGCTTTTAGTGTGAAAGCAGATGTGTGTGGTATAGGTCTAATATGTAAACTACGTATATACCATATGTTATAATGTATGTGATGTGTATGCAGCATGTTTTATGTGTGTATAATGTGTGTAGTGTATGTACAAAATGTGAATGGTGCGTGTCTAAAGCGTGAGTCGATCTTACCTGCAAACGCTGATGCTGCTGCAGAATCAACTGTAGCCTCTGCTGCCGATGTGGCCGTCACGATGCAGGACCTGTGAGTGACGTCACAGATCTGCACTGTCACAAGCTGGGCGTTCTGAAGAGAAGAGGATGTTACTTCTCTTCACAGCGCCCAGCTAGTAAAAGTATTAAAAACGCCCCGATGTACGCACCTAATACACGCCCACTTGGACTTGTACTTTTAAACACACCCACTTGGACTTTTGCAAGCCTCATTTGCATAATTACAAAAATGGTCATAACTTGGCCAAAAATGCTCGTTTTTTTAAAATAAAAACGTTACTGTAATCTACATTGCAGCGCCTATCTGCTGCAATAGCAGATAGGGGTTGCAAAATCTGGTGACAGAGCCTCTTTAACCCCTTCCCGACATTTGACGTATGGATACGCCATGGAAAGCCAGTATCCATACGACAAGTGCTGGACACTGGCTCAGAAGATGAGTCGGTGCCATCATCGCCGGATCTCAGCGGTATCTTACAGCGGATATCCGGCTGTAAAGGCGGGGACCGAAATTAGCTTCGATCCCCGCCATTTAGCCCTTAAATGCAGTGCTCAAACATGATCGCTGCATTTAAGGTGTTTGCAGCTCATCGGAAACCCGGCAATGAAATTGCCGAGGTTCGTTCCGATAATGAAAGTGCCGGGGTTCCGGTGGCTGCAATGGCAACTGGAAGCCTAATACCGGCCTCCCGATCTGTCTAGCACGGAAGCCGTTCAGGACCCGCCCGGCGGTGGAGCCTGAACGGCTGCCGTAGACGCCAGCAAGATGGCGCCGGCTCAGGAGCTGAGCCGTCATTAGCGGAGGATGTCAGCTGTATGTTACAGCTGACATCCACCTGTAACGTCAGTAACCAGAGCTAGCTCCGATCCCTGCCATTAACCCCTTAGATTCAGCGATCGCTGCATCTTAGCGGTGGCTAGCAGATCGCCAGCCCTGACAGGCAATCAGGACTGGCGACTGCTGCTATGGCAACAGGAGACCCTATGGCCTCCTTCTCTGCCATTACAGAAGCCGATTAGGCCCGACTGGGAGGCGAAGCCTAATCGGCTTGCTGTCAGTGAATAACGGACAGATCTAATACATTGCACTACGTAGGCAATGCAATGTATTAGAAAAAAAAGTGGAAAAAAAAGAGTGAAAAATAATAATTTGAAAACACAAACGTTTCAAGTAATAAAATAAAACACAAACGCCCTTTTCCCTTATCAAGTCGTTTATTCTATGAAAAAAATAAATAAACCATACGTATTTAGTATCGCCGCGACCGTTATGGCCTGAGCTGTAAAAATATATTATTTATTGCACACGGTAAAAAACCACATATAAAAAACTACACCAGAATCTCTGTTTTTTGGTCACTTTGCCCTACAAATATTGGAATAAAAAGTGCTCAAAAAGTCGCACGTATCCAAAAATGGTACCTATAAAAACTATAGCTCGTCTCGCAAAAAACAAGCTGTCATACAGCTCCGTCGACGAAAAATTTAAAATTTTATGGTTCTCACAACTTGGCGACAGACAAAATACATTCTTTTTACAAAAGTAATTTTATTGTGCAAAATGTTGTAAAACATAAAAAAGTGCTATAAATTAGGTATCGCCGGAATCGTACTGACCCGCAGAATAAAGTTAACATGTAATTTATAATGCATAGTGAACGCTGTATATATAAAAAAAACTATGCCAGAATTGCGTTTTATTGGCTACCTGGACTCCCAAAAAATAGTATAAAAAGTGATCAAAAAGTCGCATGTACCCCAAAATGGTACCAATAATAACTACAGCTCGTCCCACAAAACAACAGCCCTCATACCACTACATCTATGAAAAAATAAAATTTGTTAAGGCTCCAACATGTCAGGAAAGAAAAATATGCAGTTCCGAAGGGAACATTTCTTCTGTTTCAAGAGGAGATTTATCAAGGCACTAAAATTAGGGAACCAGGAAAGTTAGGGCCCAAACATATCGGCTGGAAGCGACGGTGCCTGTATTATACCAGGACAACACTTCGCACCTTTGCAGTTTGGGGAATTTTGCTGGGGACTGTTGACCAAAAAGGAGATAAGGAAGGACACCATTTATCAGTGCGACACCGGCCTGTGCAGAAAGGATTGTGTCACTGCGTAACACACATTTAGGGTATGTTCACACGAGGTCATTACGTCCGTAATTGACGGACGTATTGCGGCCGCAAGTACCGGACCGAACACAGTGCAGGGAGCCGGGCTCTACCATCATAGTTATGTACGATGCTAGGAGTCCCTGCCTCGCTGACGGACAACTGTCCCGTACTGTAATCATGTTTTCAGTACGAGACAGTTGTCCGGCAGCGAGGCAGGGACTCCTAGCATCGTACATAACTATGATGCTAGGAGCCTGGCTCCCTGCACTGTGTTCGGTCCGGTACTTGCGGCCGAAATACGTCCGTCAATTACGGACGTAATGACCTCGTGTGAACATACCCTTATGGATCATTGTATTGTTTTTTTTACCCCAGTATTATACCACCTGATTATGCACCGGATATACTCTGCACAGCTTACATATGCCACCACATTATAAACGGAAACACCAGCAACACTCAAACAAAACTACTACCAAGCAAAATCCACCCTCCAAAAGCCAAATGGCGCTCCCTCCCCTCTGAACCCTACAGCATGCCCACACAGCAGTTTACTTTCACATATATGACATCGTCATACCTGGGAGAACCCTTTTAGCAATTTCTGGGGTGTGTGTCTCCAGTGGCACAAGCTGGACACAACATATTTGCCACTGAAATAGTATATCTAGGGAAAAATATAAATTTTTAATTTGCACCATACGCAGCGCATTCATTTATGGAAAAGACCTGTGGGGTGAAAATGCTCACTACGCCCCTTAATAAATGCCTTGAGGCGTGTAGTTTCCAAAATGGGGTCACTTCTCAGGGGTTTCTTTTATTATTTATCTGAGCCCTGCAATTGTGAACCAATACTTTGTAAATCGCCAAATTAGGCCTCAACTTCACATGGTACTCTTTCACTCCTGAGCTCTGTCAAATGTTAGGGAAAAAGATTAGGGTCACATGTAGGGCGTTTCTAAAACCGGGAAACAGCATAATAATTAGAGAGCCGTCTTGTTATGGTGGCACAAGCCGGGCACCACATATTGGCATATCTATGGAAAAAATACCATTTTCACTCTGCAATTTAACTGAAGAGATAGAAGGTCAAATATATAAACAAATGGAGCGGGCTGCACAGGCGGGTACTGTTGTGATAATGGGAGATTTTAATTATCGGGATATTAATTGGTGTCATGGTTCGCTTCAACTGCAAAGGGGAGACATTTCCTCAACCTGTTGCAGGAAAATTTTATGTGCCAGTTTGTGGAAGACCCGACTAGAGGTGAAGCTCTGTTGGATCTAGTCATTTCTAATAATGCAGATCTTGTTGGGAATGTCAATGTTCGTGAAAACCTCGGTAACAGTGATCATAATATAGTTACATTTTACCTATACTGTAAAAAACAAACGCAGGCTGGGAGGGCAAAAACATTTAATTTTAAGAAAGCCAATTTCCCCAGGATGAGGGCGGCAATTCAGGATATAGACTGGGAAGAACTAATGTCAAATTATGGGACAAATGATAAATGGGAGATTTTCAAATCTACTTTGGGTAATTATAGTGCAAAATGTATTCCTACAGGTAACAAGTATAAACGACTCAAATTAAACCCCACATGGCTTACACCTTCTGTGAAAGGGGCAATACATGACAAAAAAAGGGCATTTAAAAAATACAAATCTGAGGGTACATTGCAGCCTTTGTAAAATATAAAGAGCTTAATAAAATCTGTAAAAATGTAATAAAATCAGCAAAAATACAAAATGAAAGGCAGGTGGCCAAGGATAGTAAAACAAATCCTAAAAAATTCTTCAAGCATATAAATGCAAAAAAGCCCAGGTCTGAACATGTAGGACCCTTAGATAGTTGTAATGGGGAGTTGGTCACAGGGGATCAAGAGAAGGCAGAGTTACTAAATGGGTTCTTCCGCTCTGTATATACAACAGAAGAAGGAGCAGCTGATGTAGCCGCTGCCGGTGCTGTTAATATATCAGTTGATATACTGAATTGGATGAATGTAGATATGGTCCAAGCTAAATTAAATAAAATAAATGTACACAAGGCCCCGGGACCAGATGGGTTACACCCTAGAGTTCTTAAAGAGCTTAGTTCAGTTATTTCTGTCCCCCTCTTCATAATATTTAGAGAGTCTCTCATGAGTGGTATAGTGCCAAGGGACTGGCGCAGGGCAAATGTGGTGCCTATTTTCAAAAAGGGCTCTAGGTCTTCGCCGGGTAATTATAGACCAGTAAGCTTAACATCAATTGTGGGGAAAATGTTTGAGGGGCTATTGAGGGACTATATACAGAATTATGTGTCAATAAATAGTATTATAAGTGACAGCCAGCACGGTTTTACAAAGGACAGAAGCTGTAAAACCAACCTGATTTGTTTTTATGAAGTGGTAAGCAGAAGCCTAGACAGAGGGGCCGCTGTGGATATAGTGTTTTTGGACTTTGCAAAGGCATTTGACACTGTCCCTCATAGACATCTAATGGGTAAATTAAGGACTATAGGTTTAGAAAATATAGTTTGTAATTGGATTGAGAATTGGCTCAAGGACCGTATCCAGAGAGTTGTGGTCAATGATTCCTACTCTGAATGGTCCCCAGTTATAAGTGGTGTACCCCAGGGTTCAGTGCTGGGACCACTATTATTCAACTTATTTATTAATGATATAGAGGATGGGATTAATAGCACTATTTCTAATTTTGCAGATGACACCAAGCTATGCAATATAGTTCAGACTATGGAAGATGTTTGTGAATTGCAGGCAGATTTAAACAAACTAAGTGTTTGGGCGTCCACTTGGCAAATGAAGTTTAATGTAGATAAATGTAAAGTTATGCATCTGGGTACGAAAAACCTGCAAGCATCATATGTCCTAGGGGGAGCTACACTGGGGGAGTCAATTGTTGAGAAGGATCTGGGTGTACTTGTAAATCATAAACTAAATTTCAGCATGCAGTGTCAATCAGCTGCTTCAAAGGCCAGCAAAATATTGTCGTGTATCAAAAGAGGCATGGACTCGCGGGACAGGGAGGTAATATTACCACTTTACAAAGCATTAGTGAGGCCTCATCTAGAATATGCAGTCCAGTTCTGGGCTCCAGTTCATAGAAAGGATGCCCTGGAGTTGGAAAAAATACAAAGAAGAGCAACGAAGCTAATAAGGGGCATGGAGAATCTAAGTTATGAGGAAAGATTAAAAGAACTAAACCTATTTAGCCTTGAGAAAAGACGACTAAGGGGGGACATGATTAACTTATATAAATATATGAATGGCGCATACAAAAAATATGGTGAAATCCTGTTCCATGTAAAACCCCCTCAAAAAACAAGGGGGCACTCCCTCCGTCTGGAGAAAAAAAGGTTCAACCTGCAGAGGAGACAAGCCTTCTTTACTGTGAGAACTGTGAATCTATGGAATAGCCTACCGCAGGAGCTGGTCGCAGCAGGGACAGTAGATGGCTTTAAAAAAGGCTTAGATAATTTCCTAGAACAAAAAAATATTAACTGCCATGTGTAGAAATTTTTTACTTCCCCTTTCCCATCCCCATCCCTTGGTTGAACCTGATGGACATGTGTCTTTTTTCAACCGTACAAACTATGTAACTATGTAATATCGAGTGCACACTAATTTCTACAAAACACCTGCGGGGTTAACATGCTCACTACACCCCTCAATGCATTTACCTAGGTGTGTAGTTTCCAAAATGTGGTCACTTCTGGCGGGGCTTCCACTGTTTTGGTCCTACAGGTGCCCAGAAACCAATCCAGCAAAATCTGCACTCCAAAAGCCAAATGCTGCTCCTTCCCTTCTGAACCCTACTGTGTGCCCAAACAGCAGTTTATGACCACATATGGGGTATAGCCGTACTCTGGAGAAATTGCTTTACAAATGTTGGGTTATTTTTTTCCTTTATTTGTTGAGAAAATGAAAAATTTTGAGCTAAAGCTAAGCCTTATTGAAGAAAAGGGATTGTTTTTATTTTCACTGCCCAATTCTAATAAATTCTATGAAACATCTGTGGGGTCAAAATTCTCACTACACCCCTAGATGAATTCCTCAAGGGTTGTAGTTTCCTAAATGGAGTAACTTTTTGGGTGTTTTCATTGTTTTGTCCTCTCAGGTGATTTACAAATGTGACATGTCCTCCGCAAACCATTCCTGCTAAATGTGATCTCCAAAAGCCAAATGGCGCTCTTTCCCTTCTAAGCCGTGCCGTGTTTCCAATCAGCCGTTTATGACCACATGTGGGGTATTGTTTTACTCGGGAGAAATTGCTTTACAAAATTTTGCGGTGCTTTTTCTCCTTCAGTCCTTGTGGAAATGAGAAAAAAATTAGCTAAACCTACATTTCCTTTGAAAAAAATTTAGATTTTAATTTTCGCTGCCTACTTCCAATAATTTCTGCAAAACCTGTGCAGTCAAAACGCTCAATATACCCCTAGATAATTTCCTTAATGGGTGTAGTTTCCAAAATGGGGTCCCTTGTGGGGGGTTTCCACTGTTTTGGCACCGCAAGAGCCCTTCAAACCGGACATGGTGCCTAAAAGATTTTCTAATAAAACTAAGGCCCCAAAATCCACTAGGTGCTCCTTTGCTTCTGAGGCCGGTGCTTCAGGCCAGTAGCACGCTAGGGCCACATGTGGGCTATTTCCTAAAACAATAAATATTGAGTTGCATTTCTCTGGTAAAACTTTGTGTTACAAAAAAAATGGATTAAAAACGAATTTCTGCAAAAAAAATATGAAATTTGTAGATTTCACCTCTACTTTGCTTTAATTCCTGTGAAACGTCTAAAGGGTTTCTAAATACGGTTTTGAATACTTTGAGGGGTAACGTTTTTAAAATGGGGTGACTTATTGGGGGTTTCTAATATATAAGGCCCTAAAAGCCACTTCACATCTGAACTGGTGCCTGAAAAAATAGCCTTTTGAAATTTTCTTGAAAATGTGAGAAATTGCTGTTAAAGTTCAAAGCCTTGTAACGTCGTAGAAAAATAAAAAGATGTTCAAAAAACTATGCCAATCTAAAGTAGGAATATGGGGGATGTTAATTAGCAACAATTTTATGTGGTATAACTGCCTGTCTTACAAGCAGATACATTTAAATTGAGAGAACTAATTTTTCGCTAAATTTTTGTGTTTTTCACAATTAAATACTGAACGTATCGAGCAACATGAAGTCCAATGTGTCACGAGAAAATCTCAGAATCGCTTGGATAGGTAAAAGCATTCCGAAGTTATTACCACATAAAGTAAAACATGTCAGATTTGAAAAATGAGGCTCCGTCAGGAAGGTCAAAAGTGGCCTAAGAGGGAAGGGGTTAAAGGGGTTTTCCAATCATTAAAAATTGATGGTCTATCCTCAGGATAGGTCTTTAATAGCTGATCGGCTGGAGTCCATCTCTTGGGTTCCCCGCCGACAAGCTGTTTGAAGCGGGTGTAGCTTTCTATTTACAGTCACTTCAATGGGAGAAGGCTGCAATACTGTCAATCACCGCTGCATCGACGATTCAGTGAGCAAGTAGAAATGAAGGGGGGTGCAGCGCTCGTACAGCACGCACCCACTTCAAAACAGCTGATCGGCGGGGGTCCCGGGAGTCAGACCCCGACCGATCAGCTATTGATGGCCTTTCCAGGGTCTGGAAACCCCCTTTAATACGAAGTTAAGCTACATATGTACAGACATATCCACGTAGATATATATTTGACTGTAATTTGTTGCCTTTTAAGTCAAAGTATCTTTGCGGATACACTTCTTCATTCAGTCTTTCCTGCTGCTAGTTCATACTTGCAATCCTCTGTCTTGTCAGTCTAACTGGCCAGATGTCTTGAAGTTATATTTGACTGATCTCAGACTCCTTTTTTTTCTTCACATTCAATCCATTGACAAATCCTGTTAACTTCACCTGAAAAAAAACCCTCGTATCCATCCATACCTACCTCACCACAGACACTACTAAAACACTAAATTCAGGCCCTAATAATTTCTTACCTAGACTACTGTAACTCACTACTAACTGGCATTCTACTTAATGGCACCACTTCAATACATCATGAATGCAGCAGCCAGGTTGATCGTTTTGTCTCTCTTATATTAATACCTCTGCTCTCGGTTGTTCATTACACTGGTTAAAGGTTTCTTGTAGAATCACATTAAAAAAAAAAGCTATCCTCGTATACAAAGCTCTTTACAATGCTGAACCATCATGCGGTTTCACTCTCCATCTCCCAACCTACTTGTGCTCTTCGCTAATCTCCTTGCTCTCCTGTCTTCTCCCGTGCTGCACCCATTCTAAAGGATTTATCGCCCCAGCCCATTTGACTTGCTCCTAACACTTCCAGTTTTCAGGCTGCTTAAAAACTAATTTCATCAAGAAGGCTTATATCACAAAACCAAAGTTGATGGCCCATACACAACATGACCTGGTTGCAGATATCGCCACTCTGCCATGTCCTCAACTAGCTAAACTTCTCACATCACTTTAGCCAGTATCTGAGCCAACACTGCTATAGGTGACTGGTTTGTGCACCTTTATTTAGATTCCCCTTGCTAACACAACTGGCTGGTCCCCTGGATAAAATTAACACCATGTACCTATTATGTCACTTTTCCTATTCTATTTAGATTGTAAGCTCTGATGGCCAGGGGCCTCTTATTCCTTTGTCTCATTTTGTTCATTCGTTTTTACTTTTCACTTGTCATTTAACTTATTGGTTACTTCCCGAATTGTAAAGTGGTGCGTAATGTTGGCACTGTAAGATTATTATTATACCAATATGCTCTCACAAAAGCATGACATTCTATTAGTGTCAAAGAGGATTTTTACCTCAATATGTTTTATAAAACATCTTTATGACCAAACGCTCCCTTTTACCTCTTTATCCATGCCTACGATTTGCCTCTTGGAAAGCTTTTCCAGCTCGATGGACGCGTTGTTGGCATGAGTCTCCACCTCCTTCTGCAGCTTAAGGCGGTGCTCGTCCATCTCAGCCTTCAGCTTATTCTCCAGGGCGATCAGCTGCTTCTGGTGCTGGCGCCGCATCCGCTTATATCCTGACATCTGTTCCCGCAACTCGTTCTCCTGCTCATGCTCATGGATCTGCCTTGTAACCTATGAACAGAACCAGAGTTTACCTTTAAAATTCTATAAGGATGCAAACATTTTAGGATTAGTCCTTTTTCAAACATGAGGGTGAGATTTGAGATGGAAAGAGGGCTTCAGTACCAGGACCCAACAAGAAACAGCTGAACAGTCCACAGTAAAACATTGACTCAAGTTCTAGCAAATGTTATATTCATAGACATACAAGACAATATTTTTTGCCTTAGGGTTCCTTTAAGACAAGGATCAGCCATCAAAAGAGAAAAACCAAATCTTATGCACAAAAACCCAGCAAAAGTCATCTATTACACAGAGTACAATTCTTCAAATGCCAAAGGTTACTGTATTGCGCCAAAAATTAAGTTCATACTTCGCACAGGAACTTTCTCTACAATTTCATGACTATTTAAGACCATCAATTTTAAAAACACTTAACTTTCAGCATTTTATCTGCCACATCTCAATTTCATTGTTTGCACTAAAAGTCACCAAACACTAGCAAAAAACTAAGCATACTCTTAGGACCTGTTCACATCAGCATTGGCTTTCCGTTGAGGGGTTCCGTCTGAAGTTTCCGTCGGGAGAACCCCTCAACGGAATGGCAAACGGAAACCTTAGCTTCCGTTTGCATCCCCATTGATATCAATGGGGACGGAAACATTGCTAATGGTTTCCGTTTGTCATCATTCTGTGAGGTTTCAGTTTTTTTGACGGAATGAATAGCTCAGTCGATGGAAACCTCCGAGGGATCCCTTTAACGGAAAGCCAACGCTGATGTGAACAGGCCCTTACTTACATACACTATACAAAACCAATATACACAAAGAAACCCCAAAAAATTCTAGAATATATGTTTGTGTAAAAAACAAAAAAAACTGTGTTGGCCCCATCATAACACAAGAGTATAAGGTCTCGAGCTACTGGATTTTTGCCTTTGGTAAAACACAGTCAGAAATTACAACTTTAGACCTAATAGCGAATAGAAATCTAAAAAAGGGGACCTTTGCATAATTTTGTAGCTTTGATTTCTTTTGCAACTTACGGACAGGCAAACTTTCCATGTTGGACAGTTTTCTTGGCCAATTCTCTGGTCTCCCGCTTTTTAAATAAGAAGTGCCACTCATCTTTTCCCCAAATTATATAGCATGCACATCCGCTGTAGGCGCATGTTTGCAGGTCAATGTCTGTTTTATAAACTCTGAATAAGGCCACTTTCATACTACAGTATTTAGGTCAGTATGTTGCACCAGGAGTGGGACATAAACAGAAAAAGTATTATGGAAAGATTTGCACCTCTTCTGTGTTTTGAATCCACTCCTGTTTCTGGCTTACAAATACTGATCCAAAATACTCGCCAACACACACTTGTGTGAAAGAGACCCAACTCCTAGTCATCAAAGCAGAAAAATGAGAAGTCTTAGGCTATGTTCACACGGAGTATTTTGGGGGAGGAATATCTGCCTCAAAGCTCCAAACGGAATTTTGAGGCAGATATTCCTCCCCCAAAATACTCCGTGTGAATAGCAATTATCGCGCCGTTTTTCGCCCGCGGCCATTGAGCGCCGCGGGCATAAAACACGCTTTCTCCTGCCTCCCATTGAAGTCAATGGGAGGTCGGAGGCGGAAGCGCCCGAAGATAGGGCATGTCGCTTCTTTTTCCCGCGAGGCAGTTTTACTGCTCGCGGGAAAAAGACGCCGACGCCTCCCATTGAAATCAATGGGAGGCGTTCTCGGGCCGTTTCTGCCGAGTTTTGCGGCGCGGTTTCCGCGTCAAAAAACTCGGCAAAAGACCCCGTGTGAACATAGCCTTAAAGTTTACCTGTAAATTTAAAATATATCCCTTTTTACACAGCTTATTAAAATATAACTGAATACACTAGAACTATTTCATGATGCAAACACGTCCTTACTTTTGGAAACGTGCAGGCGTTGCATTCGGTAACGCACTGCAGGAAGCTCACCAAACACATTTGCAAACAATTTCTAGCATTCGACAACACAAATCGAAGTACTCGACAGTACCGTTTATGGGTTGTCTCTTTAGAACTGAAATAGAGAATCAATGGAAAAACAAGAACGCATTCAGTCACCAACTACTGGGAAGGCAAAATGTCACACATGGTCACATAAGAACCCCTGGCATGCGTTTAACTGCTGTGATCTTGAGCATGCATGAACGATCACTTCACTGTAGTGAAACTAAAGGTTTGCTAAGGCCGCATGCACACGACAGTATTTTATATCAGTAATTATAGACCCATTCATTTCTATTGGACACGGAGACCTTTCAGTATGTTTAGGCCACACACGACCGTATTTTTTGCCTGTAAATACGGGTCCTTTGTCCCACGTTTTTAACCTTTATTTACGGACCCGTGCCCGTAAATACGGGTCCGTTGTCATCCGTATTCTACCCGTATTTACGGAGCCGTAAAAAAAGGGGGGCTGGAAATGTCACAAACCCCTTAAAAGGATCACATAATCGCTCAGACATTTTCTCTGCTTCTCTTTATTCAAAAATGTAAATCCCCTGACGTCACCCGTCGACAACGCTCCTGTAATTATGGGTGCACACACGTAGCCACCCGTAATTACGGGAGCCCCATAGACTTCTATGGGCCTGCCCGTGCCGTAATTACGGCCTGAAATAGGACACGTTCTATATTTTTCAATGGCCCGGGCATCTTCCTATACGCAAATGGGAAGATACCCGTGGCCAATAGAAGTCTATGGGCCCGTAATTACGGCCGTTTTTACAGTCGTGTGCATGGGGCCTTACTGATGGGTGTCCATGATGAATAAATTATAGAACCTGTCCTATTCTGGTCAGTAATTACGGCAAGGATTCTCCAATAGAAGGCTATGGGAGCTTCTGTAAATACGGACGGCAACTGATGTGCATCCGTAAACCGTCTGTACTTACGGAAGCATTGCTAGGCAACATGTTGATGACTATTTGCAACCTCCCTCTTTTTGTAAGGATCCGTATATACGGATTGTATTTACGGACACCCTTCCGCATGTACGGATGCCTACTGATCCGTATTTACGGTCAGTATTTCGGGATAGATGAAAATACTGTCGTGTGCATGGGGCCTAACTCTGAATGGATGAGTGCTGTACTTCTTGACAGCACAAGAGAAAATGTTTTTTTTTTTAAAAAAACACCAAAAAACGGATATTGCTGCACCCTTTTAAAAAGGAATGGACACTTGCGGTCAGGAAATAAATAGGTTGGTGTGACAGCGTGTCAAAAAGCGAACGTTCGCTAAACCTTGTATGTTTACATGGATGAAGCACAAATGTAAAACCATTATTTGCTCTTACCCTGACTCTCCACTGCAGCTTTGAAGAGAAAAAAATAAAATAACTGAGCATTACCATGCCACAGCAATCAGAATGTCCAAAGATTTTAGCTATGCTAAATCTCAAATGATAAAAGAATAGTGATTTTACTTGTCATGGTACTCCTGACCTCAGCCATCTCTAAATCTACTCATTCCTGACACATACGATCAAATAATACTGGTGGACAGTGAGACATTGTGTAGTGATATTGACAGCACATTACATATTGCTGTACTTTGTAACATGCTGTCTACTGGGTCTGACTATTACAAATAAAATGCAATTGCAAAAAAAATAGGACTGCAAGCATTTAGATTGCATTCTTTCATTAAAGGGATTGTATAGCAATAGAAAAACAGTGCCAAAAAGAGTGGCACAGCAGTTCAGAGGTTGTGTGTGGTATTGCAGCTCAGTTCCAACCCATGGACAGGTGTGGAAGTGTTTCTGGGTGAAAGAAGCCTTGTTTTTCTAATCCTGTATAATCCCTTTAAATCTATAAAACTTGTTTTCCCTTGTATTTTGTATATTAATACAAGGGTCTTTATGATTATTTAACAGAAAGGAAGTTGGAAAGCTAAGATTCTCAGCAAACTAATATATATTCCCATCTAAAGAACAATTGTGTTATTGTTTTTACTCCTTGGCTTGCCTTATTTTGTGACATCTGTAACCACCTGATTCTATCCATTTCAAGCAACAGAAGAGTCTTGCCTCTATTAGGGCCTGTTCACATCAGCGTTGCCCTTCAGTTGAGGGGTTCCGTCGGAGCTTTCCGTCGGGGGAACCCCTCAGCGGAAACGCAAACCATAGCTTCCGTTTGCATCACCATTGATCTCAATGGTGACGGATACTTTGCTAATGGTTTCGGTCTGTGACCGTTCCGTAAGGGTTCAGTTTGACAATCAATAGCGCAGTCGACTGCAGAAAATCTCATGTCCACGCTGCGGAAAAAAACTGCAGCGTAAACATTAATTGACCGGTGGTGCCTTATTTAACCCCTAGGCGCACCACGACGCAACTGTAGCCGCTGCACGCGGTCGGCGATCGTTTGCACCGGGAACCGGGAAGTCAGCTGTCTCTCCACTGTTGCCGATCAGCGGCTTATTTCCACTAATTTCGGCAATTAACGCCTTAAATGCGGTGATCGATTCCAATCGCCACATTTCAGGGGTTTCTAGCACATCGGCAGACCTCACAATGAAATCGTGAGGTTTGCAGATGGCTAGCATGGCGATTGGAGGCCAAGTAATGGCCTCAGTGTCTGCCATGTATGGAAGCCTATCAGGACCAGCCTCCTGATAGACATCCTGTCAGAGTGACAGGACGTCACTGCCGTTCTCGATGCACACTTTCGGTGACAGTCTGCATCAGGAACCGGGACGTCAACTGTCCCTGACAGCTGACACTCCACTGTTGCCGATCAGCGGCTCATTGCTGCTGATTTTGGCAATTAACCCGTTAAATGCGGAGCTCGATTGCGATCTCCGCATTTAGGGGGTTTGTAGCACATCAGCAGCCCCCATGCAGTTGTGGGGGCTGCTGATGCTTGTGATGGCACCCGGGGGCCAGACAACGGCCCCCGGGTCTGCCATGTATGCAAGCCTCTAAGGATCAGCCTCTGGCTGGTCCTCGTAGACTAACTGTCAGAGTGGCTGTGACGTCACACTGACAGTTGGAATACGTTACACTACCTAGGTAGTGTAATGTATTCTAGCAGCGATCAGAGCTGCAGGTCAAAAAAAGAAAGTGTAAAATGTAAAACAAAAAGTAAAAAAAAAAAAGTTAATAAAAATGTTTTACAAAATAGTAAAAATAAAAGATTTTTTTCCCCATAATAAGTATTATAGGAAAAAATGAAAACGTTTTAAAAAAAAAAAAAACACAGTACACATATTTGGTATCACCGCGTTCGTAACGACCCAATCTATAAAACTATAATGTTATTTTTACCGCACGGTGAACGCCACAAAAAAAACTAAAAACAATGCCAGAATTACTATTTTTTGGTCACCATCCCTCCCAAAAGATAGAATAAAAAGTGATCAAAAAGTCGCATGTACCCCAAAATAGTACCAATAAAAACTACAACCCATCCCGCAAAAAACAAGCCCTTACACAGCTTTTTTTTTTACTTAAAAATAAAAAATTTACGGCTCTCAGAATATGGTGAAACAGAAAATAAATTTTATAAAGAAGTGATTTCATTGTGCAAACGCTGCAAAACATAAAAAAAACTATATACATATGGTATCGCCATAATCGTACTGACCCGCAGAATAAAGTAAAATTGTCATTTATAGCGCATTATGAACGCCGTAAGAAAGAATTTAAACCACCAAAATCACTTTTTTGGTCACCAAAGCTCTAAATAAAATGTAATAAGTGATCAAAAAGTTGTATGTACCAAAAAACGGTACAAAAAAAACAAAACTAGAGCTCGTCCTGGCAAAAATAAGCCGTCACACCGCTCAATGGACAAAAAAAAAAAAGTTATGGCTCTCAGAATGTGTTGATATAAAACAATTTTTTTTTAACAAATAGTTTTATTCTTTGAAAAAGTAGTAAAATATAAAAAAAAACTATATACATTTGGTATCACCGTGAGTGTATTGACCCGCAGAATAAAGTTAAGTTGAGGTTTTTACCGCACGGTGAAAGTGGTAAAAACGAAACCCAAAAAGCAATGGAGGAATCACAGTTTTCTCCAATTTCACCCCGCAAAAAAAATTTTTCCCCGGTTTCCCAGTACATTATATGGTACTTTATATGGTGTCAATAGAAACTACAACTCTTCCCGCAAAAAAATAAGCCCTCACACCACTCTATTCATGGAAAAATAAAAAAAAGTGATCGCATTTGGAAGGCGTGGCGTGAAAAACTAAAATGGAAAAGCAAAAAAGGATCAGTCCTGCAAAGGTGAATTCATTTCTATTAAGAAAAATAAATTATTACCACATGTGGGATATAGCCGTACTCGGGAGAGTTTGTGTTACAAATTTAGGGGGGCTTTCTCCTTTCTCCCTTGTGAAAATTAATAACTTCAACATTTTAGTGGACAAAAATGTTTATATTCATTTTCACGGCCTAATTCTACTAAATTCTGCAAAAAACCTGTGTGGTATAAATGCTTACTAAACCCCTAGAAAAATTCCTTGAGGAGTATAGTTTCCCAAATGGAGTCACTTTTGGGGTGTTTCCACGGTTTTGGTCCCTGCAGGGCGTTGCAAACGCGACATGGCACTAAAAACCAATCCAGCAAAATCTGCGCTCCAAATTCCAAATGGCGCTCCTTCCCTTTTGAGCCCTGCTGTGGGTCCAAACATCAGTTTATTAGCACATATGGGATATTTCCGTAATCGGGAGAAGATGTTTTACAAATGTTTGGGTTGCATTTTCTTCTTTATTCCTTGTAAATATTAAAAATTACTGTGTTTTTTCAGAAAAAAAAGATTTTCATTTTCACAGACTAACTCCAATAAGTATAGCAAAATACCTGTGGAGTCAAAGTGCTAACTATACCCCTAGATAAATTTCTTGAGGGGTCTAGTTTCCAAAATGGGGTCACATTTGGGGAGTTTCCACTGTTTTGGCACCACAAGACCTCTTCAAACCTGACATGGTGCCTAAGATATAATCTAAAAATAAGCAGGCCCCAAAATCCCCTAGGTGCCCCTTTGCTTCTGAGGCCGGTGTTTCGGTCCATTAGGACACTAGGGCCACCTGTGGGATATTCCTAAAAACTGCAGGAAATATTGAGTTGCGTTTCTCTGGCAAAACCTTCTGTTACACAGAATTTTTTTTTATTACAAATGAATTTCGGCAAAAAAAAAAAGGAAATTTGTAAATTTCCCCTCTACTTTGCTTTATTTCCTGTGAAACGCCTAAAGGGTTAAGAAACTTTATGAAAGCTGTTTTGAATACTTCGAGGGGTGCAGTTGTTAAAATGGGGTGATTTATTGGGTGATTCTAATATATAAGGCCCTCAAACCCACTTCAGAACTAAACTGGTACCTGTAAAAATAGCCTTTTGAAATTTTCTTGAAAATGTGAGAAATTGCTCCTAAAGTTCTACGCCTTGTAACGTGTGACTATTTTGTGTGGTATTACTATCTGTTTTACAAGCCGATATATTTAAAATTTCGAAAAATGCACATTTTTGCAAATTTTCTCTAAATTTTGGTGTTTTTCACGAATAAATATTGAATTTATCTACCAAATTTTTCCACTAACAAAGTGCAATATGTCACGAGAAACAATCTCAGAATCGCTTGGCTAAGTAAAAGCATTCCCAAGTTATTACCACATAAAGTCACACATGTCCGATTTGAAAAAAATCGGCTTTGCCACAAGGCCAAAACAGGCTGCGTCCTAAACGGGTTAAATCCGCAGCATGTCAATTTATGCTGCGTTTTTGTTGATTTTCTGCTGCAGAATTTTCCACCATTGAATTCAATGTGGATGCAAAACCCGCAACAGAAAACCACCGATTACTCTGCAAAAATTGCATCGACGGAATAAATAAATCATACTTATCCAGAACGCTCTCCTGCTTCCTGTAGTCCAGCCTCCTGGGGTGACATTTCATCCCATGTGACCGCTGCAGCCAATCACAGGCTTCAGTCACATGGCCTGCAACATCATCGTGGGCCGGACTACACGCAGAATAGAGGGAGGGGGTAAGTTGTGTTTTTTTTTTTCTTTCAAGCACCGCTTCCCGCAGTGAAAAATCAGTCTGTAAAATCGTGTGGTGCAATTTTTCGCACGAAAGTTGCTGCGGGTTCCAGGTCGGATGCGCTGCGTGATTTTTACGCAGCGTATCTGACCCGTGGGAACCCGGCCTGAGGTTACATACTTGGCCTATTTCTTGCAGATATTTCTGCAGCAAAACTGCTGCAAAATCTGCACCTGTTACGTGTGGATTCTGCTGCCGGGCTCCACCCCATCTACATGGAAAAGGGTGAAATCCATGGAGAACATTCCGAACAGAATGAATATACCTGGAAAATCCCCAGCATGCTCCGATTTCTGTGCAGAAATTGTTCTGCAGCATGTGGAAGAGGTGTTCCAATATTATCCACATGGCTGGGACCGATATCCGCACGGAAATTACGTACAGGAAAAACCACAGCATTTCTGTCACGTGTGGACTCGGTCTAAAGCTGGGTTCTCACGTTCAGGGTCAATTTCCATTATTTTGAAGCAATTTTATGAAAATTGCTGCAAAAAAAACCCGCAAATTGACTGCAACGTGTGAACACCGTGCAAATGGTGCCAATAAAGACAATCAGATGCTCCTTAGCATCCAGAGTAATTTCTTAACTTCCAATTAATATGGAATTGACATGTCGGACTTTAAAAAGTTATCTGTCGACCCAAAAAAAAAACACGTGTTTTGTGGTGTGTAAATGTAAAATAAAATTCCCGAAATGCTTTAATTTTAGGAACATCACGAATCGCTTAAATTACACACCTGCCCGGTCCCAGAAGTTCGGAGGAGCTTCTGGAGGATGGTGCAGCCTCAGGTGGCAGGGAATCTCTCCCTCCCTGTGTGTTGATGACGTGTATGAAGGTGCTAGCAGTCTGACTCCGTTCATTAGCCAAGCCTGCCCTGTATGTTTCCACATCAGACCCCACGCGCACAACCGTATTTTTCATCTGTAATTACGGACCATAATTACCGACCCTTTAATTTCAATGGGCTACGGAGAGCTTTCCGTATTTTTGCCGATGGGTGTCAGTGTCCTTTTTTTTGTCCATAACTCCCCATAGAAGTCTATGGGCGTTTCCGTAATTACAGACGGCTATGGATGTGCGTCTGTAGCCGTCTGTAATTACGGAAGCGCTTCTGTACGCTTCTATGCGACGCCAGGTGATTACCCAAGATTCCTCTTTTTTATGGATCCGTAAGTACGGATGCATTACAGACCATATTTACAGACACCCTTCCGTACATACCGATGATTTACAGAGGACTATAAGACTACGGATCCGTATTTACGGACAGTATTTACGCACGGATGAAAAATACGATCGCGTACATGGGGCCTTATCCGTGACGGAGAAAAGGGCTGGGCTTACAGCAGAAGCTCCGAGCTTCCGGTAACATGCAACAGAGTGAAATTGGGAGATCTGTGAAGTTTTGAAAATGAAAAGTTATTATTAGTAAGTTGCTTAATTTTTTTTTAGGCCTCATTCACACTGCAGGGTTTCCCGGCCGGGTGCCGGCCGTTCATAAATCGGCCGGCACCCGGCTGCATTAGGAATAATAGATCCCTAATGGGGCTATTCACACGACCGATTTTTTGACGGCCGGGAAAACCGCCCGTCAAAAAATAGGACATGCTCTATTTTCGGCCGGGTACCCGGCCGCCCGGCTCCCATAGAAGTCTATGGGGCCGGGTAATACCCGGCCATCACCGGGATGTGTCCCGAGTGACGGCCGGGTTTTCCGGCTCTTGCGCTCTATCTCCTCCTCCTCACAGCGCAGAGTGCATGTGAGGAGGAGTTGATGCCATTCTGACGAATGGCATCGCTGTACACGGTGTGGCAGGGCCGGGGTGTACAGCAGGTGGAAGGGAGCGCTGGCTCCCTTCTCCTGCTTGTTTTAAAAGCGCCCTGGCCCAGCGACACCTTTGATGGCGCCGCTAGCAGCTGCAGCAGCTGCTGCTACTACTACTACTGTAGCGACGCCACTATAGCAGAGCGGGGAGGTATCTCCCCGCTCTGCTATGTGCTAGCCGCACTTTAGCTCCTTGAAGGAGCGGAATCCCCGTGTGTTCGGGGATTCCGCTCCTGGACAGAGCGCTTGATGTCTCTGTCCATATCTGGGCAGTGACATCAGGGGAAACCCCTGAAGCGGAATCCCCGAACACATGGGGATTCCCCTTCAGGAGTTGCCGCTGATGTCACTGTCCGGATCGGCCCGGCACGGATGCATAAATTTATGCAAACCGGCCGGGCAGAATGGCCGATTTTACCGGCCGGCACTCGGGCTCGGACGCGACCCGGTCGTGTGAATCCCGCCTTAGGCATCGGACAACCTTTTTTAGCTTGAAAAGAAGCAAGCAGTTTCAATATAAAACAAATGACTACATTCTATAATGAAGTATTACTTCTCCCCTTCATGAGATCTCTGTACTACCTGAGCAGGTTACGAGTACTGCTGACTCACCAGCAATGGCAGCTAATCTGAAGCATAACATGACCTTCTATTACTCAGCCACCATTCCATAGTGATGCAGATGTCTGTCATATTGCAATACAAGTAGGTATTGACAGCCTGCATTGTAAACCATATACAATGGCCCACATCTATTAACCCTTTGCCGCGGCAGCCAATTTTTTGTTTTTCATTTTTGTTTTTTTTCTCCTTCCCTTTCAAAAGCTATAACTTATTTATTCGTTGGCACAGCCGGATGAGAGCTTTATTGTTTTGCAGGATGAGTTGTAGTTTTTTACAGCACAATTTTTTGTACCATCTACTGTACTGGGAAACTGGAAAAACATTCTACCATTGTTTTTTGGGTTTCATTTTAACGGCATTCACCGTGGGGGATAAATAATAATATATTGTAATAGTTCTGACTACTGCGGATGCGACGTTACATACTATGTTTATTTTACTTTACTTTTGGGGAGAAATGGAAAAAGGTTTTGGTTTATATTATATATTACAAACTAATGAAACTGGCCTGGACAAAAATGATGGTACCCTTAACTTAATATTTTGTTGCACAACCTTTTGATGCAAACAAACGATTTGTGTAAGGGAACGTGCACACGCTTACTAAAAAAACATCTGAAAATACAGATTTTTTTTCAAGGGAAAACAGCTCAATTTTCAGCTTTTTTTTTTGCAACTCGCGTTTTTCTCGTCATTTTTTTACACGGCCGTTTTTTACACCGGTCCGTCGGAACAGAGCATCGTTTTTCCCAAAATTCTGAGAAAATTTGCAAAAAATATTTTTTTTTAAATTTAAATGTATTTGCTTGTAAAACAGATAGTAATACCACACAAAATAGTTACTGGTTAACATTTCCCATATGTCTACTTTATGTTTGCATCATTTTTTGAACATACTTTTGATTTTTTAGGACGTTACAAGGCTTAGAACTTAGCAGCAATTTCTCACATTTTCAAGAAAATTACAAAAGGCTACTTTTTCAGGGACCAGTTCAATTCTGAAGTGACTTTGAGGGCCTTATATATTAGAAAGTCACCATAAATCACCCCATTTTAAAAACTTTAATTCATTTGTAATACATTTTTTTCTGTAAAACAGAAGGTTTTACCAGAGAAACGCATCTCAATATTTATTGCCCAGATTGTGCAGTTTTTAGAAATATCCCACATGTGGCCCTAGTGTGATAATGGACTGAAGCACCGGCCTCAGAAGCAAAGGAGCACCTAGAGGATTTTGGGGCCTCCGTTTCTTTAAATTATATTTTAGGCACCATGTCCGGTTTGAAGAGGTCTTGTGGTGCCAAAGCAGTGGAAACCCCCCAAAAGTGACCCTATTTTGGAAACTACACCCCTCAAGGAATTTTTCTAGTGGTATAGTTAGCATTTTGACCCCACAGTTTTTTTGCAGAATTTAGTGGAAATAGACTGTAAAGCTGAAAATCTACTTTTTTTCTGAAAAAACATAGAATTTTTTAATTTTTACAAGGAATGACGGAGAAAAAACACCACAACATTTGTACAGCAATTTCTCCCGATTACGGCAATACCCCATATGTGGTAATAAACCGCTGTTTAGACCCACAGCACGGTTCAGAAACGAAGGAGCGCAATTTGTAGCACAGATTTTGCTGGAATGGTCTTAGGTGCCATGTTGCGTTTGCAGAGCTCCAGTATAGTGAAGTGACCCCATTTTGGAAACTGCACTCCTCAAAGAATCTATGTAGGGGTGTGATCACTTTTATGACCCCCATAGTTTTTCTGGCTTGCAAAATAAAATTTTACATTTTTTACAAATGCGCCATTTTTTTGGGCAGATTTTTCAGACACAACATATAAGTGAAGTAAAGTGCCTCCATATTTATTGGGGTATTTCTTCTGACTTTAGAAATACCCCCAAAGTGGTCTAAATATGTTGTCTGGACACATAGCAGTGCCTGGAAGTTTAGAAGCACCACAAGGATTTTGTGGCCTTATTTTTACTTGGATGATTTTTAGCCACAAGCATAGGCCTAAAAAAATTGTGCAGATCATACACATATGTTATAGTATTAGGTATTCATCTACGGGTAAAATGAGGGTTTTTAGTTTTGTTACACATTTTTTTTTAGAGTGTCCAATTTTATAAATGGGTAAAAGACCAGAATGATAAAGGGAGGTGTGGGGGTTTCAAAAGTATAATTTTTTTTAATCCAGGGAGGTGTGGAATGCGGAAGCAGTTCTTCATGCAGAGTCCGGGTTTTGATGGACAGGTGTCGCACTGATATATGGTATCCTTACGGATACCATTTTTGCACAGACACGGCACCTTTTTTGTGCCCGCCGTTTTTTGGAGTTGCAGGCACTTCACTTGGAAAGTGCTGCCCAGGAACGATACGGCAAGAACAACTTGAAGCAGCAGATGTTTCCCCCACCTCGTCTCCAAGCAATAAAAATTGAATAATTTTTTCTTGGTATTCCAAGTAGGTACCCGGGTGGCCAGCTTTGCGGAAAATTAGAAATGAATTGTACAGTGCCATCTGTACAAGGTACCAAATTTTGCTTTTCCGCATGGCACTGTACGGTTTTAACACCTGGTCATTCAGGTCAACACCCCCCATGAATTTATTATATGCCTGAATGCACACAGGCTTCATTGTGGAGGTTGTGAATTCATGTGTGGGGACAGGGGTGCACCTGGCATCATGCCTAGATGTCAGCATGCATACATCTTTTTTTATCCTGGTATTTCAAACACAGGATCCCATCCTGCAGCAATGCCCTGCTTTCTCCAACTTGCAGGGATTGGCCGATGAGGGTCTTGGGAAGGTGCCGCTGGTTTTTTCGGACCGTCCCACATGCCACTGTTTTTTATGTCTTTTAGACGTTTGAACAGGGGTACACTTGTGTACCAGTTGTCCAAGTACAAGTTGTACCCCTGATCTAACAGTGGGTGTAGGTGGTCCCACACTACCTTCCCTGTTGTGGACAGGACGGGGGGACAATTTGGGGGCTGTATTGTCCTGTCCTTCCCCTCATAGATCCGGAAAGCATATGTGTATCCGGTCTCAGACTCACACAGCTTGTAGACCTTGATCCCGTACCTGGCACGCTTATTGGGCAAATATTGGCGAACTTCAGCCTACCCTTAAAGTGCACCAGTGATTCATCAACTGAAATCTCTTTGTCGGGGGTGTAGATTTCAGGAAACTTTTGGGAAAAAAAGTTTAGGAGGGGCCTAATTTTAAAAAGTCTGTCGGAATTGGGGTCATCCTGGGGGGGGGCAAAGGGAGTTGTCACTGAAGTGCAGAAATTTTTGGATGGCCTCAAAGCGGGGTCTGGTCATTGTATTGCGGTACAACGGACAATGATATAAAATGTCCGTAGTGAGACCCATGTTGAGAACCCCCAATATTTTTGCATTTCTGCACAATTAGTTGGTTGCCAACGATTGGGCTGGGCATAAAATGAGTTTGGGTGTTCGGCTATAAATTGGTGGGCGTAGATGTTTGTTTGGTCCACCATAAGCTCTATCAAATTGTCGGTAAAGAACAATTTGAAATATTCAATTACAGGCAGTCCTTCCGTCTGCACATTAATTCCTGCTGCAGCAGTAAATTCGGGGATTTGGAGTGTGTAATTGGTTGGGGGTGACCAATCACTGCTGGCAGTACCAGGGTAAGGCAGAACGGCAGTTTCAGGGTCAGGCAGAACTTGGGCACTAACCCTCCTGCGACTACGAGGAGGTTCCTCGCTGTCACTAGAAGAGGAGGATGACGAGAGAAAGAACCCTGGTTCCTCACCACTTGCTGAGTCCTTATCGGATGCGATTATGGCATACGCCTCTTCAGCGGTGTAACGCTTCGCAGCCATTTTATTAATTTGTGTGTGTGTGTGTTTATATGTAGTTTATACACACGTAGCTGTAATAACGTTACGTTGTATAACAAAGATTTTTTTTCACACTAAACACTAACGCTGAAACACTAAGTTTTTTTTTTTAGATTTTTTTTGTTTTTTTCACAGAAAACACTAAACACAAATAACGTTTTTTGGGTTTTGATTTTTTTTTATAACACTTAGTACCACTTACTAACTGACACGAACGCTGACTAACTGACAAGTGACGAGACTGACAGTGACGGATTGACACTAACTGACAAGTGACGCGACTAACAGCGACGGATTGACGCTGACAAGTGACGCGACTAACAGCGACGGCTTGACGCTGACAAGTGACGCGACTAACAGTGACGGATTGACGCTGACAAGTGACGCGACTAACAGTGACGGATTGACGCTGACAAGTGACGCGACTAACAGTGACGGATTGACGCTGACAAGTGACGCGACTAACAGTGACGGCTTGACGCTGACAAGTGACGCGACTAACAGTGACGGCTTGACGCTGACAAGTGACGCGACTAACAGTGACGGATTGACGCTGACAAGTGACGCGACTAACAGTGACAGATTGACACTAACTGCCAAACTGACGCTACGGATTGACGCTAACAAATTGGATGATAAAAAAGAAAATCTCCCTTATACACTAGGAACAAGGAAGAGGGAAATTAGGGGTTGATTCTTTTTTTCACTTTGTGTGGGGGCACACAACACGACACAGGCTCTGATCTCTCCAACTTCACTTCATCCTACTAAGAGATCAGAGCCTGTGTCCGTTATTTTTCACCCACCCTGGGTGAAAAACGCACTGTGATTGGTGGGTCTGAACAGACTCACCCATCACCTCTTCTATTGGTTCCCTGGTCACATGGGACAGGAGGGGGGGGGGGTCACATGGGGCATGGGACAGGGGGGGGAGGTTCCCATAGTAACTGTTTCTGGACTAATTTCAAGTCCAGAAACAGTTTTGAAAACTTTATGTGCAGAAATGATGTAATCAGTGGATCTGTACAGATCCACCGATTACATCGATGGCCGACATTGGACCGCTTTTACGGGTCCAATGCCGGTAACTAGGGAGTGTTAGTTGTCAGGGGAGGGGGTTTTACCCGCCCCTTCATCCACCCCCGGCTGAGAATGCTCTATGATAGGTGGGTCTGTTCAGACCCACCTATCAATGCAATCGCCGGCAATGGCCACTGCTATTGGTCCATTGCCGGTGACATGAGGCATCGGGTAGGGCGGGTGAGTCTCTATAGTAACCGTTTCGGGACTTATTACATGTCCCGGAACGGTTTTTTATACTTTATGTGCAGAAATGATGTAATCGGTGGATCTGTACAGATCCACCGATTACATCGATCGCCGACATTGGACCGCTTTTACGGGTCCAATGCCGGTGACTGGGGAGTGTCAGCTGTTGGGGACAGCTGTTCCTGCCATTCCCAGTGCACACTGCCACCGACAGTGTGCACCGGGACCCACTCAGTAACTGTACGTCCTTGTGCGCTAAGACACTGGCAGCAGGGACGTACAGTTGCGTCCTGGTGCGCCTAGGGGTTAATCAACTTTTTTTAAAAATTAGATTTCCCAAGGGGACTTGGACAGCTTGCAAAAAAGACTGCAATACTTATGTATTGCAGTATATTGTGTTATGTATCGGCTCCTATTAACCCCCTAGTGACCAACAATACGCCTTTTCACGGCGGCCCAGTTTAAGTCCTGCACGGGTGTCCCGTGCAGGATGGAGCTTGAGCTCGGCTATCTGATTACAGCCGCGCTCCTGCTACAACGGCCGCAATCTAAGTTTGCTTAGATCGCGGCCGTTTAACCCGTTAAATGCCACGCTCAATAGCGACTGCGGCATTGGACTTGTTTACAGAGGGAGGGAGCTCCCTCTGTCACACATCGGCGGCCCGTAAATGCAATCGCGGGCCTCCGATGGGGTGTCATGGCAGCCAGGGGACTGATAAAAGCCCCCAGGTCTGCCCTGGGCATATGCCTAGTAGGACGTGCCAGAGGCACATTCTAATAGATTAATGGTCAGTTTTACACTGTCAGGCAATATAGCAGCAATCTAAAGTTCGCATAGTAATGTCCCCTAGTGGGACTAAAAAAAAAAAAAAAAGTAAGTAATGTGAAATAAAAAATAATACATCTTACAGTACAAAAAAGCAATTTTTCTCCATAAAAAGAGGTTTTATTTAAAGTGTATAAAAATAAATAAGAGTACACATATATGGTATCGCTGCGACCGTAATGACCCAAAGTTAATATGTAATTTAAACCGCAAGGTGAACTCCGTAAAAAAAAATCTGCAAAAAACAATAGCGAAGTTGCTATTTTTTTCTATTGCCCCCCCAAATAAGTAATAATAAAAGTTAATCAATAAGTGCCATGTACCCCAAAACAGTACCAATCAAAACTACGTCTTGTCCCGCAAAAAACAAGCCCACATATTACTACATTGACGGGAAAAAAATAAAATAATTACAGCTCTTGGAAAGAGACGATGCAAAAACAAATAATTTTAGTTCAAAAGAGTTTTTATTGTGCAAAAGTCGGAAACCATAAAAAACCTATACATACGCGGTATTGTCATAATCGTACCGACCCATAGAATAAAGGTAAGGTGTTATTTAAGCCGCACAGCGAACGGCGTCAATTTAAAATACAGAACAATGTCGGAATTGCAGGTTTTTTTTTTTATTCCCCCCAAAAAAAGTTAATTAAAAAGTGATATGTACCCCAAAATGGTGCCATTAGAAAGTACAACAAATCCCGCAAAAAACAAGTCCTCATACAGATATGTCGACAGAAAAATAAAAAAAAGTTATATAGCTCTTTGAATGTGACTATAGAAAAACGAAAAAAATAAACTTGGTCATTAGGGCTTAAAATAGGCTTGTCACTAAAGGGGTTAATAGGAACACAAAGATGTCAGACCTGGAGGCCCCCAGGCTGCCATGACATCCATCACGATGGGCTTTCTATCTGGAGAGGGTAGTTGGCGAGAACTGCACCTATAAATAGATGCTGCACGCTTCTTAATACATCTGGTGTAATTGGACTTGTCTGACTGTTTGAGTTTCTTTTTACGCCTGCTATGAGCAGCCGTACATTTGCGATAAAATAATAATAAATAAGACTAGAAGTAGATCTATAACTTGACGACACCCATTATTCTAGAGGCTTCTTTTAAGTATTGGCGATTGTGGCGAAAATTTTGGGATACAACTTTTTAACCTGCGCAATTTCCACCAAAACAGGCATAAACTAAATAAGAAATGTGGACAATTGTTCTTATTAAATATTAAAATGATGCATAGCCCATTTGTGCAAACAAGCCTCAAACCAGTCACCTGACAACGGACAAAAGAATTTATATTTTACAGACTGGATATAAATAGCTACCATTCCTTAAAGGGGTTTTCTTTTATCCTGTGCATAGGTGATTAATGTCGATCTTGGGACAACCCCTTTATCCCCTTAATGACATCCAACGTATGGGTAAGTCGTTGTCGTTAAGGACTTAATGCAACACAATGTATGGGGCTCAGAAGCTGAGCCCGCACCATCGCCAGCGGATGTCAGGTTTATATTACAGCTGACACCCTGCTGCATGGCCAGGACTGGAGCTAGCCTCCGATCCGGACGATCAACCCCTTAAACACAGCGCTCAAAAGCAAGCGTCGCATCTATGGTGTTTTCTAGCAGATCGGAACCCCTCAATACAATTAGCGGGGTTCCGATGGCTGTTCTGGCAGACCGGAGGCCTAACAATGGCCTCCTGTCTGCCAAGTACGGAAGACTGCTGGTCCCACACGGAGGCGGAGCATAAAAGGCTTCCGGTCACTAAAGAAAGATGGCGCAGCTAGCTCCGATCCCTGACATTAACACCTTAGATGGCGCGATCAAAAGCGATTGCGGCATCTTAGTAGTTTGTAGCGATCGGCATAGACACGATGTTATAGTGACGCCGCCGATCGTTGATCTGGCAACCGGAGGCCTAATAGCCTCCTGATCTGAAACTTACGATAGCCTATAAGGACCCGCCCACAGATGGGAATTGCGGTCAGTGAATGACTGACAGCACTAATCCATTGCACTATTTGTGTAGTGCAATGCATTAGAGTAAAGACCAGAAGTGCAAGCCCTCAAGTCCCCTAGTGGGACAAAAAAAAAAGTTGAATAAAAGTGTAAAAATAAAAGTTTCAAGTTAATAAAAACAAACCTTGCCTTTTTCTCTATATTAAGTCTTCTATTTATAGCTCACGGTGAACGCCGTAAAAAAAACAAAAACATAACAGAATTGCTTGTTTATGGTCACCTTGCTGGCCAAAAAAATTGAATAAAAAGTGATCAAACAATCGCATTTACCCCAAAATGGTACCAATGAAAACTACAGATTGTCCCGCAACAAATAAGCCCTCACACAGAAAGAATAAAGACGTTCTGGCTCTCAGAAAATGACGATGCAAAATGTGCAGTGTTCCAAAAGCGGATAAGATTGGGAACCATTTTTCAGTGCGACACCGGCCACATATCTATGAATTATTATTTATTTACCCCATTATTATACCCTCTTATTATGCCCTGATGTACACCTCACAGTTTACATATGTCCCCACATTACAAAATGAAAGATCAGCAATACCCCAAATAGAACTACTACCAAGCATAATCTGCACGTCCACATACATGGCATCGCCATACCCGGGAGAACCCGCTTAAAATTGAATGAGGTATTTGTCTTCGGTGGCACAAACTGGGCACAACATATTGTGAACTAAAATGGCATATCAGCGGAAAATTGCAATTTTCACTTTGCACCATCTGCTGCGTATTCATTTCTCATGAAAAAAACCTGTGGGGTCAAAATGCTCACTAAACCCCTTAAAAATAGTTTCCAAAATAGGGGTCACTACTTGTTTTACTATTTGACCTCAGAGCCTTGCATTGTGGGCCAATGGTGTGAAAGTCACCGAAATAGATCTCAAATGCGCATGGTGCTCTTCACTTCTAAGCCCTGTCATATGTACAGGCAAATAATAAATGCCTTGAGGGGTGTAGTTTCTAAAATGGGGTCACTTCTTTGGGGCTACCACTGTACTTTCGTACCTTGGGGTTTCGCAAATGCAACATGGCGCCCAAAAACCAAGCCAGCATGCCAGCCCTGCAGTGTGTCCAAACAGCAGTTTATGAACCCATATGGGGTATTGCCGTAATCGGGAGAAATTGCTTTTCAAATGTTGGGGTGATTTTTCTCCTTTATTCCTTGTAAAAATTTAAAATTTCCAAGTTTTATCAGAAAAGTAAATTTTGATTTCACAGCATAATTCCACTAAATTAAGCAAAAAAAACCTGTGGGGTCAAAATGCTCACTATACTCTTCGATAAATTCCTTCAGGGGTGTAATTTCCCAAATGGGGTCACTTTTGGGTGGTTTCTACTGATTTGGTCCCTCAGGGGCTTTGCAAATGCGACATGGAACCGAAAACCATTCCAGCAAAACTTGAGCTCCCAAAGCCAAATGGTGATCCATTCCTTCTGAGCCCGGCCATGGGTCCAAACAGCAGTTTATTACCACATATGGTGTATTGCCATAATGGTGAGAAATCAAATGTTGGGGTGCTTTTTATCCTTTATGCCTTGTAAATATTAAAGATTTCTACATTTTATTGGAAAAAATTAAATTTTCATTTTTACATCCTAATTCTACTAAATTCAGCAAAAAACCTGCTGGGTTAAAATGCTCACTATACCCATTGATAAATTCCTTGAGGGGTGTAGATCGCCAAATTGGTTCTTTTTAGGGGGGTTTCCACTGTTTTGGCTCAAAACCTCTTCAAACCTGACATGGTGGCTAAAATATACTCTAATAAAATGGAGGCCCCAGAATCCACTAGGTGCTTGCACCGGTGCTTCAGTCCAGTAGCACACTAGGGCCACATGTGGGATATCTCTAAAGACTGTAGAATCTGGGCAACAAAAAATTAATTTGCATTTCTCTGGTAAAACCTTCTGTATGTCAGAAAAAAAATGAATTCAAACAGATTTTCTGCAACAAAAAAAAATTTATTTGTACATTTCACCTCCATTTTGCTTTAATTCCTGTGAAACCCCAATAGGGCTAAAGAAACTTTCAAAATACTGTTCCGAATACTTTGAGGGTGCAGTTTTTAAAATGGGGTGTTTTATAGGGGGTTTCTAATATATAAGGCCCTCAAAGCCACTTCATAACCGAACTCTGAAAAAATAGCGGTTTGAAATTTTCTTTAAAATGTGAAAAATTGCTGCTAAAGCTCTAAGCCTTGTAAAAATAAAAGAATGTTCAAAAACGAATCCAACAAAGTAAACATATGGGAAACGTTAGCTCGCAACTATTTTGTGTGGTATTACTATCTATCTGTTTCACAAGTAGATACATTTAAATTTAGAAAAATGCTAGTTTTTGCAAATTTTCTCTACATTTTGGTATTTTTCACAAACACTGAATGTATCGACCAAATTTTACCACTAACGTAAAGTACAATGTGTCATGAGAAAACAACCTCAGAATTGCTTGAAAAAACAGAAGAATTCCAAAGTTATTATCATATAAAGGGACGTCAGATTTGAAAAAAACGGCCTGGTCCATTAGGTGAAAACAGGCTATATCCTTAAGGGGTTAATGACACAATGGACTACACTAATATTGTATGTAAACCATCACTCTTACTAAATAAACACCAACATGACCAAAACCCAAGCTTTTATACAGTTGCAGAAGAGGACCCAAACAGTGGAGGTGATGGAACAGAGAGGAACTATAAACCCAAGTGTATTGAGAATTTTTTAACTCAGCATTTTGGGCAATCTTATTTTTTATCCCCTAAAAACCCTTTTAAAAGCAAAGGATCACCTATTGTCTACGCTAGTTGCTCCCTTTAGTAGCAGGAGCGTTTCTGGTAATAAAGGTGCGCAGCGGCAAGGACTAAACATTCCCTTCAGCTGCATTCACACACCCCTTGCAGCAAATATACAACCTTTATGTTGCTGATATTTTGTGAAAGTAGACAGCAGAGGGGCTGACGCAGTCATCACAACAGCCCCTCCGTTCTCTCCATTCACAGAACACCGGCACTGTAAACACCACCTGTATTTTGCTGACAGTGCTTGAATAGCAGCTGTGCAGAATTTTAACTATCTGCTTCTCTGTTCTCCTTTATTAAATCCATCCCACTTGTAAAGGGGGCTTCATGTAATAGAGGTCTATTAGGTAACGGCTCCTAATGCATTGACCATATATAATAAAGTAGGGACAAAAAGGTGGAATTTCACTTCAAATAACTACTGTAATAAAGAAAATAGTTTGCTCATCATAAACCTGTAGTTATGTTGTTAAATTCTAGAATATATTCTAAAATCTAACAAGCCTATAGGGATACAGGAATTCAGATTCCCTAGTGCTGCCCTGCAAATTTTCAGCAACCTATAGTCTTCTATAGACCAGCATGTGCCGGTAGTCATAAAAGTGTGTATACAAATGGCCTGAAATGGAATGGTAATCTAAATGAAATGGACCTCCCTGCCGAATTAATCGTTTATGCCTTTATCCGAAAATCATTCTGACTAGAAGTACATATCAGGGAATTGCGGTTTATGTAATTCCCAATATAGTAGAGGAGACATAAAAGTATAGGTTCATCTGTAATATATCTAATCAGTCGGGTGTTTAGAGAGGGATGAACGGTCAGGCTGTCACATGTTAGGCCTCATGCCCACGACCGCATTGGTTTTGAATTGGTCCATCGGCCTGCAAAAAACCCTTGTTGTGAATCCGTGTGTTATCAGGACACATGGATCCACAACAATTCACCAGTATTGGTGAACCCACAAAAATGCAGGTAAATTGTGGCCGCAAAAGCAAGGTCGTGTGCATGAGGCCTAAGTGTAATACTTGTATTCCCTATAAAAACACAATGCAGGAGGCACCCTGTCTCCGAACTCGAAGAACTATAGAAATGTATCAATAAATGGACAACTGGGGTTACCATTTTGCTTGTCTATAGGGTGCCTCCCTACACAGTCAGGACTGGCTGGATAGTGTGAGTGTGTAGACACTTGCGAAAAATATTACCAAAGATCAAAAGGTATTTCCTGGGGTCAAAAACACTCAAAACAGGGAACTGGGGAAAAGGGTGCACTCTCTCTTCCGATTTATTTTTTTTTTAATGCCAAACAGCAGGGAAAAAATTGAAAAATACTTTGTCTGAAATAATGAGTGCTTGAGAATACAAGCCCTGAAGTACATGCTTATTGGACTAAGCCATTGTCTGGTCACATGATATATTCTGCAATGATACTAGCATTTTACAGCTTTAATTTCTCTTTTCTTTTTAAGGATCGGATATGAATGAGGCTAGAATTGTACAAGGCAAGTTTTATTTAATCATAATAAAACACAAAACATTGAACCCAGCTCTACAAGGTAGTGCAAGTGATCCAAAATTTGGGTAGATTACTCAAGATTCAACTCAATCGATGTTTACGGATTAATCACTGGAAGTCTGTTTGATGGGAACCGGTCACATTAAAAATGCAGTTTGATCTGGTGGTACGATGTTATAGAACAGGAGGAACGGAACAGATTAAAATAAAGTTTTGTTTGAAATTATTCAATTTAACGTGCAATTTATTGATCTAAATGTCTTCTCATTCTGGACAGGAGTCCAGTGGGCAGTCCCACTCTATGATTGACAGCTGTCTCTGTATGCACACTTATACAGGGGAAGGCCGTCAATAACTGATAAGGAAAGTCCACTGGACTCATAACCCAGAATGACCAGATATTTAGCTCAATGAATTACAGGTTATACTGACCCTTTCCCTAAAAAACTAAATATTAATCTGCTCAGCTCCTCCTGCTCTATAACATACTGACACCAGATAATGGGAAAGGTTTCCTTTAAAGGCTATGTACACCTTTGATATTTTTATTTTAAAAAAACTAAAAAACTTTTCTGTCAGTGTGTTTGGTGCAACTTTCAAATTACTTTTTATTAAAAATAACTTTTACTTTTTGAGATACAGCTGATTTGTATACTGTATAAAGAGCAGATGTATCTAGCGCGGAAACCTGAATCCGTCAGGTCAGCAGGTCCTCGATCACATCCTAGTTCATAACTAATCAGAGACACGAAGGAACCGCTGACACTAAAGTAGTCAGTTCCGCGGACCTGACGGATTCAGTTCTTAGCGCATGATACAGCTGCCCTGTATACAGAATACAAAGCAGCTGTATCTCAAAACTTTAACTAAATAATAAAAAAAGTAATTAGAAAGTTGCAAACACTTTTTTTTATAGCCTTTAATTGTGAAGTCACACATGGCTTATTTGCCTCCTATTTCCAATTTTGAAAACTTTACAATGCAATTCTATAAGAAAAAAAAAATCTGCACGGTAAACTATTCAGAAATCTGTCTGAGTTTATGAATATTTTTCCCAAAGCATTACATTGTAACGTTTTCCAAGGCATATATTTAACTGCGGAAATATGAGGCCAATACGCCACCTCCGAGTGCACCATTATAACGTAGTTTAGTAAAATATAACAAAAAAAACAACAAAAACAGGATGTGCTCCACGTATCAAAACTTTGTTTATTTGGTGAAAATCCAGCATTATACATTATTTTTCTTAAAGAGGATTATAAGTGTCCTCCTAAATAATGTGATCGGCGCTGTAATGTAGATAACAGTGGTTTTTATTTTGAAAAACTATCATTTTTGAGTAAGTTCTGAGCGATTTTAGATTTATGCTAATTACTTTCTTAATGACCAACTGAGCGTGTTTTTACTTTTTACCAACTGGGCGTTGTACAGAGGAGTGTAGGACGCTGACTAATCAGCGTCATACACTTCTCTCCATTCATGTCCATCTGTATTCACAGCACAGCGTGCTCTCGCGAGATCACACTGTGCTGTCAAATACACTCACAATAACGTTACTGAAGTGTCTTGAGAGTGAATAGACATCACCTCCAGCCAGACTGCAACGTCTATTCACACTCCTGACACTTTGAGTAAGTCCCACAGAAACTTTACCGAAGTGTCAGGAGTGTGAATAGACGTTGCAGTCTGGCTGGAGGTGATATCTATTCACTCAAGACACTTCAGTAATGTTATTGTGGGTGTATGTGACAGCACAGTGTGATCTCACGAGAGCACGCTGTGCTGTGAATACAGATGGATATGAATGGAGAGAAGTGTATGACGCTGATTGGTCAGCGTCATACACTCCTCTTTGCAACGTCAACTTGGTCAAAAGTTAAAAAACGCCCAGTTGGGCACTAAGAAACGAATTAGCATAAATCTAAAATTGTTCAGAACTTGCTAAAAAATGATCGTTTTTCAAAATAAAAACCACTGTTATCTACATTACAGCGCTGATCCGGTTATGTAGGAGATAGGGCACTTAGATCTATTTAAAGAGGCTCTGTCACCAGATTATGAGTACAGCTGTTTAGGGACCTGTGATACACTCCATTTCTGCAGACACTGTAGCATCACTATTGCCCATCCAGGACTTTTCACACAGTGGTGTCACAGTTTAGTTTTTCAGTGGCTCTCGGGTAAGAATCACACTGGCAAAAAAGAAGGGGGAACAAGGTCCAACCCAGAATATTGGGGGACAAACATTTTTCCTGCTTCTGAATAAGGCGCTCTTTAAATCAAATTTTTGCCTTCCGTTGGAGGTATATGTATACTTCAGACAGAAGGCTAAAACGTATCCCACTGTCTAGGCAGACAGTGGGAATGGTCACAGAACACCCCAGGCAAAGCGCTACCTAAAGCAATGTGCCCTGGAAGCTCCTGACATCACCGTTCATATATTGACATTGATGTGAGGAGATACAATGCCAGAGTTCCCAGCCAGGGCATCGCAAGCGCTCTGGTCGAGGGCTCTGGCCTTGGGAAATCCCTTGATGTCACGGTCGGTCACTGTCCATATTAGGCTCAGCGATGTCAAGAGCTTTAAAATTTCCGAGTACCCGGCCAGAGCACTACTAATGCCCTGGCCGGGTAACCAGACACTGTAAAGCTCTTAACATCGCTGTGCATAATATGGACAGGGACGTCAAGCGCTTTCCCAGGGACGGAGTTCCTGGCCAGAACATCCTGACATCACTGTTCAGATATGGGCAGTGATGTGAGAAGCTACAATGCTGGAGTTCCCGGCAAGAGCATCGGCAGCACTGTGGGCAGGAACCCAGGCTTTTGAAAAGCCACTGAGGTCACTGTCCATATATGGACAGTGATGTCAGGTGCTACAATGCCGAAGTCCTCGGCCAGAGAGTCGGAAACACTCTGGCCGGGGACTCCAGCTCTGCAGAAGACCCTGATGTCACTAACGGAGGGCATGAGGGATACAGTGTGTGGACATTGTGTAAAACATTGTTTGCGCTTTCTCGAATATACTTTTTACACTGCCTTGTAGGCGAGCCATTAGCATTGGTAGGCATTAGTGTATCAGTCAGAAACACCCACACGTTGTGCAGCCAGACGTATCAGCAGTCAGTGTGGGACAGCGGAGTAGCTTCACGGTGTATGGAGGCAGTCAGTTCCATGCATCTGAATGTGGTTGTTTCTGCAACAGGTATATGAATTTCTACAACAGGTATATGAATTTCTGCAACAGGTGTATGAATTTCTGCAAGCTCCATTTAGATGAACGGAACAAATTTTCAGGAGCAGAATTTTCTGCAACAAAATCTGCCACATGTGAGTGCACCGTAAGAAGTATTTGAGTTAAAATAAGGGCTTGTCCACACGTAACGGAATTGCTGCAGAAAACTTCTGCAGCAATTCCACAGAAACTAGCAGGATTTCCAGTGCGAAAAAACTGCACAATTTTTACTGCAGAAATGGTGCGGATTTTAGCTGCGTTTTTCTCAACGCTGAGAGATGGTGACATCTCCTCTGAAAAAAGCAGCAATGCTGTCCACTTTCTGCAGCAGGATTTGACATGCTGCGGTATGAAAAATACGCAGGCCAATTTCTGGTCGGAACTTTTACGCAGCGGACGGAAAATAAACAGCAATTCCGCAATGTGTGGACAAACCCTAAGGCCTCATGCACACTTCCATCACTGTTTTCTTGGCCGTTTCTGACGGATCCGTGTGTCTGTTTTGGTTTCCGTGTGTACTCAGTGTCCGTTCCGTGTTTCCTTTTTAAACGAACGTTGTGCTTCCGTTTCGCTTCCGTGTTTTAGTTAAGAAAACGGAAGGTTTTGAACTTGTCACACGTCCCAGTCTGAGTTTTGGCACTCCCTGCCGTTGCTAGGGCAATGGTTCCTTCAAAAACGGATGGCACACTGAAGCATTCCGTGTGCCGTCCGTTTTTTTTGACGGGCCCATTTGACTTCTATGGGCCCCATGGTCACGAAATCACTGACCAAAGTAGGACATGCTCTACTTTTGATGGAACACCGGATCAGTCAAAATAATGGAAGTGTGCATGGACTTATTGAAATGAATGGGTTCAGGGTGCTATCAGTGACAAAAACGGATAGCACCCTGAAGGAAAAAACATGAGGCATGAGGACTAAGGGTATGTTCACACACTAAACAAAAAACGGCTGTAAAATGAAGCTGTTTTTTAAGCACTTCTTTTTACGCGCCGTTTTTTCAAACAGCCACGTAAAAATAAGCCCTGTCGGAACAAAACTCAGTTTTTTCCAATGAAATCAATGGGCAGATGTTTGGAGGCATTCAGCTTCTGTTTTTTCAGCAGTTTACAGCCTGAAAAACAGCTGAAAATAAATTATGAAAAGTTGTACTTCATGGGTTCGTGTCTGCCCAGTACACACTGGCTTTTTTTACGCTGATTTTGACACGGAAACCGCGTCGCAATAAACGTCCGAAAATGCCTCTCATTGATTTCAATGGGAGGCGGAGGCATTTATTTTCCACAGCGGTTTTTAGCTGCTCGCAGTAAAAAAAAAAGAAAAAAAGAAAAAAGAGGCATGCTCTTTCTTGCCGCGGTTCCGCCTCTGACCTCCCATTAGAATCAATGGGAAGCAGAGTGTTTTTCAGAGGAATTTTTAGACAGATTTTTCTGCCTGAAAAAAACGTCTGTGTGAACCGGGCCTAAGAGAGGAATGAGGGGACAGAAGCTATAAATGAGAGCGGGAAGAAAAATCACAGCCTGTTCCGGTCCTCTTTTCTTTTTTTTCCCCCACTGTACAGACTCCAGTGACCGCCTCGGGGTGATACAGGAAATTTTCCTTATGTTGTCACCCTCCTTAATACTCACATTTTAGGCCTTATTCGCACGAACGTGTTATACGTCTGTGCTACGCGCGTCGCACGGACCAAAGTGAATGGTGCCGTTCAGACTGTCAGTGATTTTCACCCAGCGTATGTGCGCTGCGTAAAACTCACAACATGTCCTATACTTGCCCGTGTTTCACGGAGCACGTACCCATTGAAGTCAATGGGTGCGTGCAAATCCCGCTCGGCACACGGATGCACTTCCGGGTGCCGCGCGTGATTCGCGCAACAGTAGTAAAAAGAATGAATGAGAACAGAAAAGCACTTCGTGCTTTTCTGTTTGTAAACATAAAAACAGTGTCATAATGATGCCGGCTGCGTGAAAATCACGCAGCCGCGCACCATATGCTGCTGACACGCGGACATTTTGCGCGCGCGCGTGTGTGTGTGAATAAGGCCTGAAAGGTGGTTGTGGGGGAGGGGAGGGGGTTTCCCCTACTAAAGGAGTCAGATGCAAAATTAAATGTAGGCGCCCACTAGTGTAAAGTGCTTGGTGACATTTTCGTAACGGGCCAAATGATTTTAGAAAACGTATGCGTATATGATTCTATGATATAATAAATCAGGTTTTCTTTGTTTGTCAATAGTGTGAAGTGTCTGGGCAGCAAGAGAGTTAAAGGAGGGTGTTCATTGTAACGTTATGACATATCCCTAGGATATGGCATAACAATATGATCGGTGGGGGTCCGATCTCTGAAGGTACAGAGGTCCCTTCAGCTTATTCCATTAACAGTGGTGCCCCCAGCCTCCCCCTGTGCAGGAAACTACAACACAGCTCCATTCAAGTTGCCATGAGCATTGCAGAGTAGGAAAAAAATCTTTGAAGGAGCAGCAGATGTTGGCCAACAGCTACCCCCCCCCCCCCCCCCCCGATCGTCCCATACACATGCATGCTCGGTCCCTGCTTCAGCCAACATTAGTCTAATGTGTATAGCCACGTTTAACCAGTGCTGCTGCTCCTTAATTCTGAGGATCAACGGGGGGGTCCCGGCAGTCAGACCTCCACCAATCATAAATGATGGCATATCAAAGTGATATGCCAATTACCATCATGGAAATACCCCTATTATTATCTATGATTTGCAACCATACCACTGATACATTTCTAACAAAAGTGACACATTTAGAAAGTGCATCACATACTATTTGGCACTGTTCACACAGTATTCTTGCAGACAGAAAAATCTGTCTCAATTTCTTCAGGAATTTTGAGGCAGCTTTTGACCTGCCTACGAGCCGCCACTATTTGTTATGTCAATGGGAGGTCAGAGACAGAAACGCCATGATACTTCTCAGCGTTTTCAGACGGTTCTTTTTGGCGTGGTTTCTGCATCAAAAACAGTGCTAAAAAAAACTCAGTGTGAACAGGGCCATCCCTTCAAGACTACTGCAAGTATGGGGTCATTGACGTGTAGGACCAATTTTGATTTACATTAGGGTAGTCTGCAAATATCAGATTTAGAATCTTTGTATTACATTGTAATTTCTTCACTTATTTTTCAGTTTGTTTCACATTGTACAAACGATATGTTAGGCCCCATGCACAAGACCGTAAAAATTCTCCGTAATTGTGGACCAATTCAGTTCTCAATGGAACAGTATAGCTACGGAAAGGTGTCCGTGCCGTATAAGTGTACGGCAAAAGATAGGACATGTCCTATCTTTTGCTTTTTACGGGCCGTGCTGCCATACTTTGTATGTGAGCACGGGCCAAAAATGCGGACGGCTGTCCGCGGCCGGCCATACCCGCAATCGCAGCCCGTGATTACGGGCACTGCCGTGTGCATGAGGCCTAACAAAGTGGAAACAGTCAGGCCAGCTTCTGCTAGATCTGATCTTTCATCTACACTGGCTATACAAAATAACATCCACTGCAGAGTCCGAGCTCAGTATGAAGGCAGATGAGTGGACGTTGAAGTTGTATTTATAGTTATCTGATAGGATTCTCTGTGATTAACACCCCCACATCTGATAGGGTATGTTCACTTTTTTTTTTTTAAACTTCCTATTCACACACTGCTGCAGAGAGCTGTGCATTTCTAGGACCTGTTGAATGTTTTATTATTATTTTTTTAACCATACTGCAGCAAGTCTTATAATTTGTATTTATGTGATGTTTCCACCCATTTGGACTACAATAGGACAATAAAACGTAGCACAAAACTGGATTTGAAACAAAAAAATTTTTAGATTTTACTTTTCTGCCACACTCATTTCTCATTTAACGGCTTGTTTATAGAGCTCGCCTGGTTTAGAAAACAAATTTTCACAGTCTATAGAGGAGGGTTTCATGACCTAGACCCTTTTTATAACACATACAGGAGGATCGGGTCTTCCGTACATTATTTTAGATCAAAAGGAATGGAATACGGCTCAAGGGGTATAGTAAACATTCCATAGGAAATATTAGGGAATGTTTACCCTCTACCTGGAGCTCATTCTGATCCACTTTTTACCGAAACGTTATGTAAAAAAGGCATTAGACAAAGCGAAAAGCATCTAGAAATCTTCCTCTCATCCTGGATCTGGCAAGTCTATGTGTTATGTGGATAGCCCATGGATTTAAATGGCCACTGTGTTAGGGTATGTGCACACGACAACGGCAAATACTTCTGAAATTACAGAGCTGTTTTCAGGAGAAAACAGCTCCTGAATTTCAGACGTAATTGCACGTACTCGCGTTTTTCGCTGTGTCTTTTACGGACATAATTGGAGCTGTTCTTCATTGGAGTCAATGCAAAACGGCTCCAATTACGTCCCAAGAAGTGTCCTGCACATCTGACGCGGCCGTAATTTTACACGGCATCTTTTGACAGCGACGCGTAAAACGACAGCTCGTCCGCACACAACATCGAAAAGCTCATTGCAAGCAATGGGCAGATGTTTGCCGACGTATTGAAGCCGTCTTCTCAGGCGTAATTCGAGGTGTAAACCGCCTCCATTACGCCTGAAAAATGGTCGTGTGCACATACCCTAGTTGTGTATTTACACATCTACAGTTCTAAACTTTTTCCATATAGCCTAGGTAAAAAGTGTTTTTTTCAATATAAGTTTTTTTTTTTTACTCGATACTAATATGGTGCATGGTGACATGATTAGGAGGTTGGGGGGGGGGGGGGGTGTTCGGTTTGCTGCCCAGAGGTAACGGACAATGATTCCCCAAAATGCACAGGGCACATTACAGCCAGCTGTCCCATGCTCCCGATGGCATTAGAAGGTTTTAGAAACGGATTTATTTTACCTCTAAGGCCTCACATACAAAAAATTTCTGGCTTTTAAAACCGCATCAAAAAATGCATTTCTTTAGAGAAGCCTATAGGAAATTGCCTGAAAAAAACGCCATACCCAGAGCATGTTATATAGAAAGAAAAAACTGATCTTAAAATTGCGACAAAGACGCCATAAACCAAACGCAGTTGTGTGTAGTGCATTTGATAATTGGCTATAGACGTTAAAGTAACATCTGGCCACATTAAAAAAAACGCAGTAAAATGCTATGTGCGAATCCAGCCTAATGGCTAAAGCACTAAGGCCCCATGCACACGAACGTGTTTTTGCGTCCGCAATTCCCATGAAAATCCACGGGAGAATTGCGGACCCATTCATTTCTATGGGCCCATACACACTATCCGTGTTTTCACGGGTCCCCGCATGTCCACAAATCCGTGCCGCACAAACTCAGGACATGTCTTATTACGGGCCGAAAATTCGATGTCAATGGGCCCGTGGAAAATGCGGGTACACCTCCGTGTGTCAGCCGCAGTTTGCGGAAGTGTTGCTAGGCGACGTCCGGGAATGAGTTCGGTCGTCATCCTGTTTTACCTAGGCTTTTTTTTTGTTATCCGCATTTTGCGGATTACATACGGATGAACTGCGGAGGACATTTCACGGAACACGGTCCTGGAATTTGCGGACCAGAAAAACACTACGGTCGTGTGCATGAGGCCTAAGGCTAGAGCTACAGAGCGACATTGGCTGTGACATAGTTTGCGCCAAAGTTTGATGTGTCACCCTTCCTGCATCACAAGTAATGAAAGTCAACGTGGCCATATTGCGACAGTTGCGAGAAATCTGAACCTGATAATTTTTTGCGAATGTCAAGTCACGGTCACAGCAACCTGCTGGTTGCAGCATGGTTACATTGACTTTCATTACCTGCAATGCAGGGAGACAGCGATCTTTGGCCGCATGACGTGTGTTGCGGCCAGAGTCGCCGTGAAGCCTTAGCCTAACTGGGCAAGCATGATACGGGACGTGCAGGTTCCATACCAGGCACATGACAATTAAGCAGGGAAGTAAATTGGAGTCTAAAGGCCTTATTCACACAAACGTGTCCGTTTCACATGCGTAAAAAATGCAGCGTTTCCTTGCGTTGCAGTTCCGTGTGACATCCGTGTACGGTGTGTGTGTGCGCGTTTTTTACACGCGTATGTCACACGTTTTTTGTCAGCAAAATAAACGAGGGGGGGGTTTATCTTTTTCTCATCATTTCTTTAGCAACTGTTGCGTGAATCACACACAGCACACGGATGACGTCCGTGTGCTGTCCGTGATTTTCACGCACCCATTGACTGGGTGTGTGATGCGCAAAAAACGCACAAGTATAGGACTTGCGGTGAGTTTCACGCAGCGGACACACGCTTCGTGAAAGACACTGAATGTCTGAATGGCTCCATTGACTTGCATAGGTCCGTGTGACGTGCGTTATAATCACGTGCGTAACACTGACATGAAATACGCTCGTGTGAATAAGCCCTTAGGCTGGATTCAAACGGTATGGCTACACTGCGGCTATTCGTGAGTATTATGTGCAGAATTTGCTGCGGATTACACCCCATCTACATTGAAAAGGGTGAAATACGCAGAATGCACCTATTTCTGTTCGGAAAATTTTTACATCTCAGACACCTGCCTGCAACAGTCACGGAAAATCTGCAACAAATCTGCCAATTTGCACTGGGTCCTAACACGTCACCCTGGGGCTCCACAGCGACTAAAAACTTGCATGAAATGATTCCCTATGGGTAAAAAAAAAGTTGCAAGCAACCTTAGGCAAAATTACAACTTTTCTCCCCATATTTTCCTTTTTGCAATTCTGATTTTCCCATAGTTCCCACGCATTGTTGTCTCAGCCTTCAAGTGGACTTTTTTGTTTTTACCATCAATATTTTTATTGAAAAAATTTTCAAGGTCACAAATATAATACACAATAACCACAAACACATGGTTGTACAAAAACGCATTATAGCACATAATATACTTAGTACATAGAACTAGCATAGTGTCGTAAATTGGCAACTCAGAATCATTCTAAGCACCCCCACATTTAAACAAAGTACTAACCATGCGGAGAGAGAAAATACATTAAAACATGTTGCATGTGGTCAACACACACAAAAAGGCCCTGAAAATAGGGCAAAAGCATATGTACAGAAAATTAAAAATAGAGTTTCAGGTTTAAATATATCGGTTTCAAACATGTATTATGGGGATATACAATTTTGAGAAAAAAGATGCCAATTCTTCCAGGTCTCTACATACTGCGGGTATTTGTGATCTTTATATGGCATCATTTTTTCGTAAGCACATGTAGTATTTAGCATATCATATATTTCCCCAACAGAGGGAAGGTTCACACTCTTCCAGTACCTAGTTATCCCTAATTTAGTAGCCAAAAGGATATGTGCCACAAGTACCCTATTTTCTATAGGTACCTCATTTATTCCGAGAAAAAGAAGTGCTAAAGATGGTGATAGCGGAATGACCCTATTGCACAACCCGGAAAGCAGTTGAAAGATCGATAACCATAGAGGAGCAAGACAAGGGCAAGACCATATTATATGTATGAGAGTACCTCTGTGCCCACAACCCCTCCAACAAAGATCAGAAGAAGAACCAGGGTACATACGGCTCAATTTATCGGGTGTATAATACCATCTGAGGGCTGTTTTGATAGCGGCTTCATAATGAGATACACATTTAAAAGTAGAAACAAGGAATTTCAAGGAGTATGTCCATTGGGATACAGCGAAGGTCTGGCCTAGGTCCCTCTCCCAAGCAAAGAGGGGGGAGGTTTTAACAAACGTGGATTTAGAGCCAATTACAGAATAAAGGGGTTTAAGGCGGACTGGGGTATCTGATGGGGCTGACCATAATTGGAATACGTCCGCATTGGCTGAAAGTACGCTCAAATCCATAGTGGGTAAGAAATGTCTAATTCGTAAGTATTTATAAAAATCTCTATGTGCAATACCATATTTATGGGTCAGTTCCGAATACAGGGCTAACTTCCCGCCATCCAATAGATCCGTTAACCCCTTCAGGACTGAGCCTGTTTTGGCCTTCAGGACGAAGCCGATTTTTCAAATCTGACATGTGTCCATTTATGTGGTGATAACTCCGGAATGCTTTTGCCTATCAAAGTGATTCTGAGATTGTTTTCTCGTGACATATTGTACTTTATGTTACGGAAAAAATTTGGTCGATAAATTCAATATTTATTTGTAAAAAACACCAAAATTTGAAGAAAATTTGCAAAAATTAGCATTTTTCTAAATTTTAAATGTATCTGCTTGTAAAACAGATAGTAATACCACACAAAATAGTTACTAGTTAACATCCCCCATATGTCTACTTTAGTTTGGCATCGTTTTTTGAACATTCTTTTATTTTTCTAGGACGTTACAAGACTTAGAACTTTAGCAGCGATTTCTCATATTTTCAAGAAAATTTCAAAAGCCGATTTTTACAGGGGCCAGTTCAGTTCTGAAGTGGCTTTGAGGGTCTTATTTATTAGAAAGTCCCCATAAATCACCCCATTTTGAAAACTGCACCCCTCAAAGTATTCAAAACAGCATTCAGAAAGTGTTTTAACCCTTTAGGCGTTTCACAGGAATTAAAGCAAAGTAGAGGTGAAAGTTACAAATGTCATTTTTTTTTTACAAAATTCATTTGTAATAAAAAAAATTCTATACCACAGAAGTTTTTACCCGAGAAATGGAACTTATTATTTATTGCCCAGATTCTGCAGTTTTTAGAAATATTCCACATGTAGCCCTAGTGCGCTAATTTACTGAAATACAGGCCTCAGAAGCAAAGAAGCACCTAGTGGATTTTGGGGCCTCCTTTTTTTTTAGCATATATTTTAGGTACCATGTCAGGTTTGAAGAGGTCTTGTGGGGCCAAAACAATAAAAACCCCCAAAAGTGACCTCATTTTGGAAACTACACCCCTCAAGGAATTTATCTATGGGTATAGTTAGCATTTTGAACCCACAGTTTTTTTGCAAAATGTATTTGAATTAGTATGTGAAGATGAAAATCTACTTTTTTTCTGAAAAAAACGTAGAATTTTTTTATTTTTTTAATGAATAAAAGAGAAAAAACACCCCAACATATGTAAAGCAATTTCTCCCGATTACAGCAATACCCCATATGTGGTAATAAACTGCAGTTTGGACCCACAGCAGGACTCAGAAGGAAAGGAGCACCATTTGGATTTTGAAATTCTGATTTTGCTGGAATAGTTTTCAGTGCCGTGTCGCGTTTGAATTGCACTGGAGGGAACAAAATAGTGGAAACCCCCGGAAAGTGACCCCATTTTGGAAACTACACTCATCAAGGAATTTTTCTAGGGGTAAAGTTAGCATTTTGATGCCACAGTTGTTTTGCTGAATTCATTGGAATTATTCTGTAAAGGTAAAAATCTACTTTTTTTCTGAAAAAAGGTAGCCATTTTTAATTTTTACAAGGAATAAAGGAGAAAAAGCACCCCAACATTTGTAAAACAATTTCTCCCGATTACGGAAATATGCCATATGTGGTAATAAACGGCTGTTTGGACCCACAGCAGAGCTTAGAAGGGAAGGAGCGCTATTTGTCTTTTGGAGATCAAATTTAGCTGAAATGGTTTTTGGGTGCCATGTTGCATTTGCAAAGCCCCTGAGAGGCCAAACAGTGGAACCCCCCAAAAGTGGAAATTACACCACTTAAAGAATCTATCTAGGGATATAGTGGGCATTTAGACCCCACAAGTCTTTTGCAGGATTTATTAGAATTAGGCCGTGAAAATGAATATCAACATTTCTTCCACTAAAATGTTGTATTTTTTCAATTTCACAAAGGATAAAGGAGAAAATGCTGCCCAACATTTGTAAAGCAATTTCTCCCGAGTACGGCAATACCCCACGTGTGGTCATAAATGGTTTTTCATTAGAAAGTAATAAACCCTTTCTGGACTGATCCATTTTTTTCTTTTCCTTTTTAGTTTTTTCCTCCCCGCTTTCCAAGAGCCACAACTTTTTTATTTTTCAGTCAATAGAGCGGTATGAGGGCTTATTTATTGAGGGACGAGCGGTCGTTTTTATTGGTACCATTTTTTGGTACATACAACTTTTTGAGCACTTTTTATTACATTTTTAGGTAGAGCCAAGGTGACCAAAAAACAGTGATTTTGCCGTTTTAAATGCTTTATTTTTCACGTGAGACGCTCCATGCATCACCCCCCCCCCCCACACTACGACATGCTATGTTGTGGTGCGCGCAGGGGTTAATGTGCAGCGGATGGTGCAGAGTAAAAATTACAATTTTCCACTCATATGCCATTTTAGTGCACTACATGTTATGCCCAGTTTGTGCCACTGAAGACGAATACCTCATAAAATATTAAGCGGGTTCTCCTAGGTATGGCGATGCCATATCTATGGGCGTAAACTGGTGTTTGGGCACGCTGCAGGGCTCAGAAGGGAGGGAGCAGCATTTGGCTTTTGGGGCGCAGATGTAGCTTGGTAGTAGTTCTGTTTGGGGTTTTACTGGTGTCTCAATATATAATGTGGGGGCATATGTAATCTGTGCGGGGTACATCAGGGTACATGTTATCTGTGCGGAGTACATCAGGGTACATGTTATCTGTGCGGGGTACATCAGGGTATAATAAGAGGGTATAATAATGCAGTAAATAAATAATAATCCGCAGATATGTGGCCGGTGTCGCACTGATAAAAGGCGCCCGATCTTATCTGCTTTTGGAACACTCTGCACATTTTGCATCGCCATATTCTGAGAGCCAGAACGGTTTTATTTTTTTTCCACCGGAGCTGTGTGAGGGTTTATTCTTTGCGGGACAATCTGTAGTTTTCATTGGTACCATTTTGGGGTACTAGAAATTTTTTTGATCACGTTTTATTCAATTTTTTGGCAAGCAAGGTGACCAAAAACCATCAATTCTGAAACTGTTTTTTATGGCGTTCACCCTGGGCTATAAATTACCATTATATTTTATACTGCGGGTCGATACGATTACAGCGATACCATACGTATATAACTTTTTGATGTTTTGCAGCGTTTGTGCAATAAAATCACTTATTTATAAAATAAATTCTTTTTTGTGTCACCATATTCTGAGAGCGATAACTTTTTTTATTTTTCAGTCAAAAATGCGGTGTAAGGGCTTGTTTTATTTGCGGGACGGGATGTAGTTTGTATTGGTACCATTTTGGCGTACATGCAACTTTTTGATCACTTTTTATTGTCGATTTTGGGAGGGGTGGTAACCAAAAAATTGTGATTCGGGCACTGTTTTTCGTTTATTTTTTTCGCGGTGTTCACCGTGCGGGAAAAATAATATTACAGTTTTATAGTCGGGGTCGTTACGAACGCGGTGATACCAAATATGTGTACTTTTTTTATCGTGTTAATTTTTTTCCTATAATAAAAGACTTATTATAGGAAAAAAAGCATTCTTTGTTTATGTCACTTCTAACTTTTATTTTTACACTTTTTCAAAACATTTTTATTATCTTTTTTTTTACTTTTTTTACTTGTCCCACTAGGGGACACTTAGACTGGCAGCTCTGATCGCTGCTGGAACACATTACACTACACACGTAGTGTAATGTGTTGTAACTGTCATTGTGACGTAACTGTCACACTGACAGGAAGCAGAGGAGGAACGGCCGGAGGCTGATCCTCCGAGGCTTCCGTACATGGCAACCCGGAGGTCATTGTCTGGCCTCTGGTTGCCGTGAGAAGGATCGCCAGCCCCCGCAAATACATGTGGGGGGCTGCCGATCCGCTGTAAACCTCTTCAATGTGGGGATCGCAATCGACCACCGCATCGAAGGGGTTAATTGCCGATTTCAGCGGCGGCAGGCCGCTGATCGGCAACAGGGAGAGCAGGGCTGACACCCTGCACAGTTAACCGCCGCTGCGGTGTAGCGCCGCGCGGCGGTTAACTGTCAAAGCACTGACGTTAATGAACGTCAAGGTGCGCGAAGTTACTGCACACATTGACGTTCATTAACGTCAAGGTGCGGGAAGGGGTTAAGTATACTATGCCTCTCTCTTTCCAAGAGTCCAGTTTCATGTCTAGAAGAGCAATGTGAAATATCTCAATAGGCGTTACATGCTGTAATGAAATTTGGGAAGATTCGCTACCAGAGTGAATTTTTTTCCAGTAAAACAGAGAAGTAGACAAAAAATAGGGAAGACGGGCTGGTAAAGCTATTGTAGTCAGAGCCCCTATCAGTAAAGCCCTCAAATTTTGACCCGGAGCTAAAAAGGTCTCTATGTATATCCAATGTTGAGACACATCCCCAATCCACCAATTCCTTAATAACGATACTTGAGTTGCGTAATAATAATCTGAAATGTTAGGCAAACTTAAACCGCCAAACTTTTTATCTCTATTAAGGATTGAAGAGGCAATTCGTAAGTATTATGTGCCGAATTTGCTGCGGATTACACCCCATCTACATTGAAAAGTGTGAAATACGCAGAATGTTCGGAAAATTTTTACATCTCAGACACCTGCCTGCAACAGTCACGGAAAATGTGCAACAAATCTGCCAATTTGCACTGGGTCCTAACACGTCACCCTGGGGCTCCACAGCGACTAAAAACTTGCATGAAATTATTCCCTATGGGTAAAAAAAAGGTGCAAGCAACCTTAGGCAAAATATTTGTGATGGTCGCTTACAACTTTTCTCCCCATATTTTCCTTTTTGCAAGTCTGATTTTCCCATAGTTCCCACGCATTGTTGTCCCAGCCTTAAAGGGAACCTGTCACCAGCATTTCACCTATTAAACCGACTATACCTGGTGGTAGTGGGTGAAAAATCATTTCTATATAACCTATAATTATCTTCTTAGTCGGCTCTGTAGCTTTAGTATTTAGCTTTTTAGTGTTCCCAAACCGTATGCAAATGAGCAGAAAAGAGTCAAATCTTCATTTGAAAAGAGTCAAATCTTCATTTGGAAAGAGTCAAATCTTCGTTTGGAAAGAGTCAAATCTTCGTTTGGAAAGAGTCAAATCTTCGTTTGGAAAGAGTCAAATCTTCGTTTGGAAAGAGTCAAATCTTCGTTTGGAAAGAGTCAAATCTTCGTTTGGAAAGAGTCAAATCTTCGTTTGGAAAGAGTCAAATCTTCGTTTGGAAAGAGTCATATCTTCGTTTGGAAAGAGTCATATCTTCGTTTGGAAAGAGTCATATCTTCGTTTGGAAAGAGTCATATCTTCATTCCTCAAGTCTTTCCAAGTTTACTTCGCCTCCTTACTTTTGATTGACAGCTCCTCGCCTTCCCCCAGAACACAAAATCCTGCGCTTGTGCATTGATGTCCTCTTCTGGTGTGTGCGCACAAAGGGACACCGCATAATTATGATAAAAGCCCGGTATTTACAGTCGGAAGAGGAGTTTAGGAGCGGGGATAACGTCAATGAACTTTTTATAGCAGCGGCCAGTGAGGGAGAAGTAAAGTTCAATAGGTGAAATGCTGGTGACAGGTTCCCTTTAAAGTGGACTTTAACCCAAAATGGCAAGTGTCAGAACTATCACCCAAGAGTTACAATTATGTTGTTTTGTACATAAAAGGGTTGGCTTGTTTAGAAAACCTATTTTTCATAAACCTACTGGAGAATCCTCAGCTAATATAGTGGGGTCATGAGTGAAGAATGGTCCTAAAGAGCATCTCCTTGGAGGATCTGTTCTGTAGTCCTTCATTTGAAAGTATTCTGTGTAATGCTTAACTTCCCCTGTGGTGGCGCTGCATGGAAGTAAACAATTATGCCCGTTTTTCCCCACAGATGACTTTGGGGGTCCCAGCAAGAGGACATTTGGTGAACAGCTTATTGTCCAGGGACCCATCCAACAAGTAAGGATTTTCCAAAGTGGACAACCCTGTGGTTGTTGTGAAGTCACTTTTACAAAAATAGCCAACTGGAAGTGAAGCCACATTTGTTTTAACTTTTGACACGCTTTCCGGTAAAAATTGCTTAATAAATTTGTTTATAGGATCCAGTTTATGGGATATTAAAGATAATTAATTTTAACCTGAATGCAGATTTTATTTTTTAATCTGGAACGACTTTAAACCCGGTTTACAGTGCCATCACTGGATTGTTCGGCAATTGACTGCAAGAATAGCGCTGCATATTAAAAACCCCCATTGGGCGTCATTGGTATACGTCGTACAAAGGATGAGGCACAGCTTTGTGGCTTCGGCTATAAAAAGAAGCCACGGCATAGATGTGAACAGAACCTTATTTATATTTAACCCCTTAATACCGAAGGTGTTTTAAACCTTAGTGACCAGAGCAATCTTCGCAGTTTTGCTATTCACAGATGTAACGCAGTATAACTCTGTATGTGTTTTATGTATCGAAAAACATTGTGTTCTACAAACTAGACACTCTAAAGTCTATTTCAAGCGGTTCAATTTCCGTTTTAACCCTTCACACTTTTTACAGGATTTGTCCAAACTTGGGCCAAAAAAATGTAAATTGCATTTATTTTTACAAAAGTGTCACTTTTCTTAAGCCATTTCGGAACACCATATAACATACTGGTAAAAGTGACACATTTCCACATTCTGCTGTTTCTCCCGTGTACGGTGATACCAAATATGTGTGTCTAATCTATTATATGGACCCGTTATAGGGCAAATCATAGGTGTCCATTTTGGCTTTTGGAGGCCTTTTTACGCCAGAGCTGATTTTAGGAAACCACGCTATATTTGCCGTGGTACTGCAGGTCATTTTGACAAGTATAAATGTCCTGCTAATATTCATCTAGGGGTATAGTGAGTATTTTTAATAGGTGGAAAGAAATAAAAAATAGGTTTTTTCAGAAAATACAGTATTGCTGCAGAAAGCGTATCACTGTCGTCGCTATCACTGGTAAACAACATTTCTACCTCGGACGTGGTTTCTGTATCAATTTCATCACTCAGAAATTAACATGGCGTACGCTTCTTCCACCATGAACCTTTTATGGGCCATTGTAATTACACACACGTACAACAAAGACTATAACCAGACGCACACGCAGACAAATTTTATGATTTTTTTCACAGACAAAAATACACTGACATCACAACAGCAAGCTCCACAAAAAAACGGCTGTCGAACAAACGCGTAGACTATAAAACTTTTTTTTTCACATATTTTTTTTTTGTTGCACAAATAAAATACACAGACGTCACACACGTACGCCACACAAAAACCCTAGACTAACCCTAGAATAGAACCTAGACTAACCCTAGACTAGAACCTAGACTAACCCTAGACTAGAACCTAGACTAACCCTAGAATAGAACCTAGACTAACCCTAGAATAGAACCTAGACTAACCCTAGAATAGAACCTAGACTAACCCTAGAATAGAACCTAGACTAACCCTAGAATAGAACCTAGACTAACCCTAGAATAGAACCTAGACTAACCCTAGAATAGAACCTAGACTAACCCTAGAGTCACGTTCACACGTGGCGGAATTGCTGTGGAATTCCGCAGTGGAAGTCTCCAGCGGCCGTTATTTACATTTGTTTCAATACATTTTTAGGCAAGTTAGTTCAGACGTTGCGGAAAACTCCGCTGCGGACCATAGGCTGCGGTGCGGAATTTTCTGTCCGCAGCATGCACTATCTGTGGCGGAGAAGAAGCAGAATTTCCGGATTTCAGCCTTTGCAATGCAAAAACTGAAATCTGTGGCAAGTCCGCTGTCTTTTCTGCAACGTCTGAATTACCTGTCAAATATGCAAATGTTGGTGCAGATTCGTTGCGTAATTGCCCCAAATATGCACCAACATTTGCAGCAGAAAAACTCTGCCACGTGTGAACGTGCCCTAAGGGTAACCCTAGCCTAGGTATACAATGGAAGTTTATACAAAGTTTATATATTAGATTTATTGCAATTGTGTGTCTTTGGTGTCACAGTAAAATTCTCTCTGTCTCTTCTCATACAAAGTAACAAGTGTGAGGAGAGACGGAGGAGAAACACTTTGTTTACATTTTGTGATCACTGTGAATGATTCTCACAGTGAGGCCTCATGTACACGACCGTATTTTTTCACACCCGTAAATACTGGCGTAAATACGGGTCCGGTGTCACACGTATTCCACCCGTTTTGCACCAGTATTTACGAACCCGTGCTCGTAAATATGGGTCCGGTGTCACACGTATTCCACCCGTATTTACGAGCACGTTTTTGGCAGCAAAATAGCACTGCACTAATCGGCAGCCCCTTCTCTCTATCAGTGCAGGATAGAGAGAAGGGACAGCCTTTTCTGTAATAAAAGTTAAAGAAATTCATACTTACCCGGCCGTTGTCTTGGTGACGCGTCCCTCTCTTCACATCCAGCCCGACATCCCTGGATGACGCGGCAGTCCATGTGACCGCTGCAGCCTGTGATTGACCTGTGATTGGCTGCAGCGGTCACATGGCCTGAAACGTCATCCAGGACGTCGGCCCGGATGTCGAGAGGGACGCGTCACCAAGGCAACGGGCGGGAGACCGGACTGGAGGAAGCAGGAAGTTGTCGGTAAGTATGAACGTCTTTTATTTTTATTTTTTACAGGATAGGGGATACATGTCTTGTTTATGGCAGAGCGGGGAGATACCTCCCCGCTCTGCCATAGTTTTCATTGTAGTCCCGGCGGTAGTTACGCCACTGGGCTGTGGCCTGCAGACCGGGTAGTCCCCTGACCTCGCCTCACCTCGCAACGCTCCCGTAATCACGGGTGAACACACGCAGCCACCCATGATTACGGGAGCCCCATAGACTTCTATGGGATGCCCGTGCCGTTATTACGGCATGAAATAGGGCATGTTCTATCTTTTTTAACGGCACGGGTACCTTCCCGTGAGCAAACGGGAAGGTACCCGTGGCTAACAGAAGCCTATGAGCCCGTTATTGCGGGTCGTAATAACGACCCGCAATAACGGGTGTTTTTACGGTCGTGTGCATGAGGCCTGATCACATGAAAGGAGACCACTGTTATTGGTCTCCGATCATCACTCTGAAGCCAAGGCTGTTGCCAACGGCCTTGGCTTCAGAAGCAGATCACCTGATGACCGGGAAAACCGCTCCGATGCGGCTCCCTCCTAAACCACTCAGATGCGGCACTTGCTATTGAGTGCCGCATCTGAGGGGTTAAAACTGATCGGAGACCACTGCTAGTGGTCTCCGATCGTTGCCTTGAAGCCCGAGGCTGTTACTAACAGCCCGGTCTTCAGGAGATCCCCGAGAAAACCGCTCCGATGCGGCCCCTCCCTCGCAAACCACTCAGATGCAGCCGGCACTCGCTATTGAGTGCCGCATCTGAGGGGTTAAATACGATCGGAGACCACTTCAAGAGATCCCGGCACGATGGCAGAAAAGTTCTTCTGAAGTGCCGACGTGAAAAGCCGACACTTCAGAAGAACTACCCTAAACGGCCGACGTAAAAACACTATACGCCGGTCGTTAAGGGGTTAATATATTATTTTCAATAAAGGTACATACAGAATCTAATCTCTCACAGGAGACACAATCATGGATAGGACATGGTTAGCCCTTATTCACACGACAGGGTTTCCCGGCCGGGTGACGGCCGTTCATAAATCGGCCGTCACCCGGCTGCAGTAGGAACAATAGACCCCTAATGGGGCTATTCACACGACCGATTTTTTGACGGCCCGGGAAACCTGGTCGTCAAAAAGTGGGACATGCCCCATTTTCGGCCGCTTACCCGGCCCCTATAGAAGTCTATGGGGCCGGGTAATACACGGCCATCACCGGAATGTGTCCCGAGTGATGGCCATGTATTCCGTCACTCGCGCTCGCTGTCTCCTCACAGTGTAGAGTGAATGTGAGAAGGAGGAGGGTCTTTTCTTGCTCCCTATAGCAGTCGGAATCCCCAATCCCCAGCCGGGGATTCCGCTACAGGAGAAGTGAGTGACTACACTGTCCATATATGGACACAGTGACGTCACTCACTTCTGAAGCGGAATTCCCTACCTGTGGCAGGGAATTCCTCTCCAGGAGAAGTCAGTGACTACACTGTCCATATATGGACATTGAAGTCAGTGACTTCTCCTGGAAGGGGGGGATGGGTGCAGCCTGCAGGGGGCTGTGCGGCATTACCTGCAGGGGGCTGGGTGGCATTACATGCAGGGGGCTGGGTGGCATTACCTGCAGGGGGCTGGGTGGCATTACCTGCAGGGGGCTGGGTGGCATTACCTGCAGGGGGCTGGGTGGCATTACCTGCAGGGGGCTGGGTGGCATTACCTACCAGGGGGTCTGTGGCATTATCTACAGAGGGCAGTGTGTGGTAACAAATTTAAATGAAATTAATCCAATTTTAAAACGGACAGGGAAAAAAACGGATGCAAAACGGGTCAAAATCGGCCGTTAAAAACGGCAACACGGCCCGGAACGGATGCAAACCGGCCGGGAAAAACTTCCCAAAACGGCAGTTTTTATCGGCCGACACTCGGACCCTGTCGTGTGAATGAGGCTTTAGGCTGTATTCCCACCTAGCATTTGGTCGAGTTTTTAGTGGTGTTTTTCCTCAGCGGACAGATGTGACTTTAACCCCTTAATGACCAGCCTATTTTAGACGTTAATGACCAAGCCATTTTTTACGTTTTTCCATCGTCTCATTTAAAGAGCTATACACTTTTTATTTTAGCGTCGACATAGTTGTATAAGGTCTTGTTTTTTGCGGGACAAGTTGTAATTTTTAATAGCACCATTTTGGGGCACATAGAATTTATTAACTTTTATTAACTTTTTTTGGGGGGGGAATAGAAAACAGCAATTTCGCCACACTTTTTTGCGTCCTAAATTTACATAGTTTGCCGTGTGATATAAATAACACAATAACTTTATTCAGCGGGTTGTTGCGATTGAAACGATACCAAAATTACTTTTACACAGTGAAAACACTTTTTTCAAAATTATTTGTTTTTGTGTCTCCATATTTGAAGAGCCGTAATGGTTTTATTTTTTCGCTGATGCAATTGTAGGAGGGCTTTTTTTTTGCGGGACGACTTGTAGTTTTTATCGGTACCATTTTGGAGTAGATTTTTTTTTAAGGCTGGATTCAAAGAAAACAGCAATTTTTTTATTTTGTTTTTTACGACGTTCACCGTGCGGGTTAAATGATGTAACAAGTTTATAGTTGGGGTCGTTACGGACGCGGCGATACCAAATATGTGTAACTTTATTATTTTATTTGTTAATAATAAAGCAGTTTGTAAGGGGAAAAAGTGGGTTTTTCATTTTGTTTTTTCACTTATTAAACTTTTTTACTAGTCCCACTAGAGGACTTCACTATGCGATCCTCCGATCGCATTTATAATACACTGCAATACTTCTGTATTGCAGTGTATTATGCCTGTCCGTGTAAAACGGACAGGCATCTGCTAGGTCATGCCTCTGGCATGATCTAGCAGGCATTCACCACAGGCAGACCTGGGGGCCTTTATTAGGCCCCCGGCTGCCATCGGAGAAACAGACACTCGGCGATCTTATCGCCGAGTGTTAGTTGGATGAGAGGGAGCTCCTTCCCTCTCTCCAAAACCACTCAGATGCGGTGCACGCTATTCAGCACCGTACCTGAGGGATTAAACGGGTGAGATCGATACTTTTATCGATCTCACCCGGTCGAGCAGGGACGCCCCCAGCCCTCAGCTGCCTCTGGCAGCTGAGCGCAGGGAGATTTGACAGCTCCCTGCTGTTTACTTATTCCGATGCCGCGACGTAAAAAGTCTATTGCCTCAGAATAAGGCCCGTTAGTGACCGACGTAGAAACACAATGGGCCGGTCACTAACTGGTTAAAGCCTATACAAAAATATTGTAAAGTCTAAATACAGTGCATTTTGGTTTGTGGCGTTTTAATGAAATCACAAAAAATATTTGTTATTTGCAAAGTTATGAGCATTTTTCTAAATATGCTAATGTGGCCTAATAGCCAAATAGGAGGGGACTCTTTCTTATCACTCTGGGCGTGTTCTGTTTTCTGTATGGCACTGTCCAATCAGCATACAGCTTCTCCCCCTTCCCTGCCCAGCAACACAGACTGATCTTATAGTATACAGCTTCCATTCCAGCCTCAGTCTCTCAGACTGTGTGAATCAGCTTCATGCTGATAGGACAGCGTCAGAGGCTGTGAGGTAGCTCCTCCTCAGGAGAACCACTGCGGTTACCTCCCACTTGTCTAATAAAGGCTCATTTACATATTTAGAAAAATGCTCATAACCTTGTAAATAATTAACGTTTTTTAAAACAAATCACACTGTAGTGATCAGCAGCAAAGCGCCTATTAGATTAGTTAGGCGATAGGGAATTGATAAACTGGTGACAGATCCTCTTTAAGGGGTTTTCCCAACTTAAACACTTATAGTATATCCACCGCACCTACCTCTAGAACTGGTACCCCTGACCTACCGTCTCTTGCTGCTCTCCAGCTACTGACTGACGAGGTGGTTGGAAGTACGGGAACAGCTGAAGCTTCCGGAGCTACGCTGTTTCAGTAACACCCATAGAAATGAATGAGAGTTACGGAAACAGTGTAGTATAGGGAATACATTGCTCCCGAACTCCCATTCACTTCTATGGGTGTTACTGAAACACCATAGCTCAGGAAGCCTCAGCTGTTCCCGTGCTTACGACCACCTGTGGATATGCCATAAACGTTCAAGATGGGAAACCCCCTTTAAAAGGTGGCCATACATATTACATAAAAAGTGGCAAACATTTCATTGGCTTAGCCAAAGTTAAAATGGAAATATTGGCCAAATAATTGTGTGCAATGTCCAACATCAGACATATTTGTTGAAAAGTCAGTCATGTTGGATGTTTTTTTTTAGGCTGCTCTGCTGCAAGGAGGTCTGTACAGTGCTAGGCGACTATGAAGTATTCTTTTTTTTAAATCAGACAGGAATTGTCCAAAAAGGTTCACATACCGCTTCGTTCTTTGACAGTAATTACTGTCATTTGGCAGTTTATTTTTCGTGGGAGATCGTTGATACGAACAACTAATTACCCCAACGATGTCCAGTATAAGGGTAAGGACTAGTTGACAAACATGAACAATGCTGTACATAACTGAAATAAAAAAAATAAATAAAAAAAAAAAAACACATTTTTTTTTACCACATTGGAGTCCAAATGATGTGATTTTAATCATTAGAAGGATTCTTTTAGAAGGAGCGGTTACCTCATGTTATTCTCTGGAGTTTGTTGAATTATTGAATTTTTTTGGTTGACCATTTTATATAGCTTTTATTGTTTCATCTACATGTGCACTGGCATTTCTAATTTAGTCAACAAGGGCCATCGGTATCGCTGCTCTGAAGTTGTATTCTTCACATGAAGGGGACTGAAAAACGGTTACGGACATATATCCAGGACCTAAACGCAGCACCAAAGTGGTTCTATATATTTCCTAACCACCACACAAAACTCAAAATATAAAACATGCAAGTTAAATACAAGGTTTAGGCTTCAGACACATGGCGGTCTGAATGATCTGGTCTATCTAGTGTTTGGCACAAAATATGCTGCTCCTACACAAAGCAATAAAGGGAAGCCTTTCAAAAAGTAAAGGATTCTCTGCAACCCTCTGACAGTATTCAATTCGGTCTGTGGCACAAAGCGCACAAATCTTACATGGATGGTTCATACAGCTGTGTGAGTGAAACCTTTGTCACAAAAAAAAAAGGGAGGTTAAGAGTATACTTTGTTTAAAAAAAAAAAAAAAAAAAAAAAACAAACAATAAAAAAAAAGTTCAAGGCTATGTACACCTTAGAAAACTTTTTGTAAAAAAATAAAACCGCGTATGAGCGTGTTTGGTGCAACTTTGTAATGTATTTTTATTAGAAAATATTTTTACTTTTTCAGATACAGCTGCTTTGTATCCTGGATACACAGCAGCTGTATCTAGTGCGAAAACCTGAATCCGTCAGGTCAGCAGGACTGACTGGTTCAGTGACAGCGGCTATGCGTGTCTCTGTCATGCAGGATCCACCTGATATTGATCACATCTAAGGCTTCGCTCACATCTATGTCGGGACTCCGTTGATGGGTTCCATCGGACCTTTCTGTCAGGGGAGCCTACGAACGGAATCCAAACTGAAACCACAGGTTTCGGTTTGCATCACCATTGATTTCAATGGTGACTGATCCGGTGCGAACGGCTTCCGTTTCTCACCGTTGTTTAAGCGTTCCATTATTTTGATGGAACCAATACCGTAGTAGACTACACTATTCATTCTGTCAAAAGGACGGAACCCTTAAATATCGGTGACAAACTGAAATCATTTGCACCGGATCTGTCACCATTTAAAGCAATGGTGATGCAAACGGAAACCTGTGGTTTCCGCTTGTTTAAATTTGCATTCAGTTCATGGGTTCCCCTGACAAAGCTCTGACGGAACCCATGAACGGAGTCCCAACTCAGATGTGAACGAAGAGTTCATAACTTAGATGTGATCAATATCAGGTGGATCCTGCGTGTAGAGACACGCAGGACCTGCTGTCACTGAACCCGTCAGTCCTGATGACCTGATGGATTCAGGTTTTCGCACTAGATACAGCTGCTGTTTATCCAGGATACAAAGCAGCTGTATCTGAAAAAGTTAAAATAATTTCTAATAAAAATACATTACAAAGTTGCACCAAACACACTCCTACACTATTATAAAAAAAATAAAATAAAAAAAAAGCTTTTAAAAAAAGGTGTACATAGCCTTTAAAGGCTACCTTTATTTAAGCATGACTATTCTACTTACGTCTATTTTGCAAAAGGCAGGAAAGGGAATACATAGGATAATGCTCTCATCTTCACATAACTAATTGCTAAAATAACACACATTACCAAACCATGTACCACTACTTACACCTAAAGCATTTGGGGTTTAAACCATACTTACATTAATAATAGGGGAAAAAATTAACAAAATCCATTCAATGCCAGATATCACAAAACGAGTAACTCAGAAAATGCTTAAAATTAATCTGCCAGGTGACTTCTGCTGCCCTATCTGAAGGCTGCATATGATAGAGAGAGAGAGAAGCGGAGCTCTGTGATATATATGTTAATAGGATTTGAAGCATTTTTTTTTTTTGTATTTTTTTTTTTTAACACCGTGTGAGACGCGGAAACCGTGTTGGAAGACGCCCCAAGAAAACGTCCGAAAACACCTCCCATTGATTTCAAACCGTCTCACGGGAGAAAGAAGCGACATGCCCTATCTTCGGGCGTAAACGTCTCTGACCTCCCATTGACATTGACAATGGGAGGTACAGAAACCGTTTTTCACTGCATTTTGCACGCGGTGCTAAAAAAAACCAAACAAAAACTGCCTCCGCCTCCCATTGAAATCAATGGGGGAAATTTTGGTCGTAATTTCTGTGCGAACAGGGCCTAAGACAGTGAGTCCTGCTTACCCCGCCCACACAGGATGGTTGACAGCGAATTGTGTAAACAAAAGAGCCTGTCAATCATCCTGTGTGGTCGGGGTTAGGGCTTATTCAGACTAACGTATAATACGTCCGTGCTACGCACATGATTTTCACACGCCTCGCATAGACCTATGTTAGTCAATGGGGCCGTTCAGACTGTCAGCGTTTGTCCGCTGCGTAAAACTCACGGCATGTCCTATATTTGCCTGTTTATCCCGCATCACGCACCCATTGAAGTCAATGGGCGCATGAAAACCGCGCACGGCACACGGACGCACTTCCGCGTGCGATTCGCGCAACAGTAGTCAAAACTATGAATTAAAACAGAAAAGCACCATGTGCTTTTCGGTTCACAAACAGTGTCATAATGATGGCGGCTGCGCAAAAATCACGCAGCCACGCATCATACGCTGTGGACACACGGAGCAGTTATGGACCTTTTGTGCTCGCAAAACGCACACGCTCGTGTGAATCCGGCCTAAGATGGACTATCTTTTATAAGTCCCGTCTGCTTTTTCTCTGCTTTCTAATGAGAAATGCACCAAATCACATAAACGTATGTACCACAGAATTCACAAGATTAAAATGAAGACACAAATGTTCAATATTTGAGCATGGTCTGTGGGGGGTTATGTATAACTAAAGGTCCGCCCTCTTCTGACATCAGATGGCCGTAAACTGTATTACTCCTGTAAAGCAAGAATTCATTTATCCTTGTATGACATTTTTAGGTACCTCCAGGTGAAGCACTTCATTTCATACCTGCTTTCCTTCGCTTCTAAACCTCCTATACTCACTTCATTTGATCAAAGATGTAGATCATCGCACCACCCTTCAGGTATTGTATCCATGCTTCATTCTAGCCTGATCTATGCTCTATTCCACTCCCAACTCTCATACGTTACTATATGGAAATCAGGTTTGGGATCCACTCTGTCTCATTCCCAATTGCTCCAAACGTGAACCTCTTATTTTAAAAGGGGATTCTCAATTCTCTCATCATTAAAATATTGAAGTTCATTTCAACCAAATGGTATCTCACACCCGCCCGTATTGTCCATGCTGTCCCAGGCTATTCTCCTAAGGGTATGTTCACACGGCCTATTTACGGACGTAATTCGGGCGTTTTTGCCCCGAATTACGTCCGAAAATAGCGCCTCAATAGCGCTGACAAACATCTGCCCATTGAAAGCAATGGGCAGACGTTTGTCTGTTCACACGAGGCGTAATTTACGCGCTGCTGTCAAAAGACGGCGCGTAAATAGACGCCCGCGTCAAAGAAGTGACCTGTCACTTCTTTGGCCGTAATTGGAGCAGTTATTCATTGACTCCAATGAAAAGCAGCGCCAATTACGTCCGTAATGGACGCGGCGTTCAAGCGCCTGCACATGCCGTTACGGCTGAAATTACGGGGATGTTTTCAGGCGGAAACATCCCCGTAATTTCAGACGTTACGGACGCTGTCGTGTGAACATACCCTAATGGTTTTCAAGGTGGATTCACCCCTGGACATGCTCCACATTTGGTTGACATGTCTGCGGGTTAAAGGGAGTCTGTCATGAGATTTTAGGCTAACAAACCTCTGACACACTAGTTAGTTATAGCTTAAGGCCTCATTTACACGAACGTAATATACGCGCGTGCGACGTGCGTGCTTTGCACGCATGTCGTACGCACCTATATTAGTCAATGGGGCAGTTTAGACGATGCGTGAATTGCGCTCAGCGCGTGTGCGCAGAAAAAAACTCACGACATGTTCTATAATCGTGCGTTTTTCGCGCACTCACGCACCCATTGAAGTCAATGGGTGCGTGAAAACCACGCATGCCGCACGGAAGCACTTCCGTGCGAACTGCGTGATTCGCGCAAGAGCTGTCAAACTCCTGAATGTAAACAGAAAAGCACCACGTGCTTTTCTGTTTACAAACATCCAAACGGAGTGTCAAATTCGAGATGAGCGCACCGAACTTCACCGGGTTCGGCCAAACTCGTTTTGACCGAAACCGGTAAAAAATGTTCGGGTACGCGACGTCAGGAGACAGTCACTGTCCACGGTGCTGAAAGCGTTAAACTGGTTCAGCACCATGGACAGTGACTTCCGCTCCGAAAATCCATGAACCTGTAAAAAAAAAAAAAGACGTTCTGACTTACCGATAACTCCGGTCCGACCTCCCGGGATGACAGTTCAGTCCAAGTGACAGCTGCAGCCAATCACAGGCCAAGCACAGGCTGCAGCCAATCACAGGCTGCAGCGGTCTCATGGACTGCGGCGTCATCCTGGGAGGTGGGGCCGGATGACAAGAGAGGGACGCGTCACCAAGGCAACGGCCGGGAGCCCGGACTGGGGGAAGCAGGAAGTTCTTGGTAAGTATGAAAGTCTTTTTTTATTCACAGGTTGGTGTATATTGTGTTCGGCATTCACTGTCGAGGGTGCTGAAAGAGTTACTGCCGATCAGTTAGCTCTTTCAGCACCTTGGACAGTGACGGGCGTCGACTAGCCTCTTCTCTATGATGGCGGCTGAGCGAAAATCACGCAGCCGCGCATCATACACGGATGACACACGGAGCTGCCAAGTGCCTTTTGCGCGCGCAAAACGCAGCGTTTTTTGCGCGCGCAAAACGCACACGCTCGTGTAAATGAGGCCTAAAGGTGTAGGAACATACCAGTGTTGAAGATCTTAGGGCTTGCATCAAGGTAAAAAATTAAATTTTTTTACACCGCAGGTTGAATGCAAATTAAGTTTTTGTATCCGCCAAACCAGATAGCTAGAGCTCCAGTGATGAAGACGAGCAGAGCAGTCAATCCACAGCAGAGGGCAGGGAAGTGGTTGGCGTCTACCAAGCTAATTTCTATACAGTGCACCGCAGAATTAACGTTTTTTTCTACCCCGATGCAAGCGGTAAAATTTTGAACATGTTTTTTTTTTTAACTATCTGGACTTGTGGCTTTTGCTGCAGATTTGCAGAAAAATCTGCAACACTTGAATTTGCTTGCAGATTTCTTCCCTATTGAATTCAATGGGGAAAATCTTCAACAAATCCGTGCACTTTCCGCAGCCTGTGGATGAGATTTGTTAAAATTCCATATACTTGCTGCTACTGTATTTCGCAAATCCGGACGGAAAAATCAACAGCAAATCCACTGTGTGCGAACAAACCTTTAGGATGCATTCTTATGTGCTGAATGGCAAGTGGTAGTGTGCCGCACGGCAAAATACCGCTCGGGTTTTATGATGCATTTATGATGAAGTTTCATTTAGCACGTGAGAAAGCATAATAAGGCCTCTTTCACATACAGACTTTCTGGCAATGTAAACTGCATCAAAATACGTCATCATTATTAGGATGTAACAGTGTCTTTTTGTACATAATTTTTTATGGCGTTTTCGAAGTCCTACATAAAAGCCTTTAGGAAAAAAAAAAAAAACACCTGAAAAAATGCCATACCCAGAGCATGTTGCGTTTTCAAAACGCCATGGACTACAAAAATGGCACAAACAAAAACTAAGTTGTATGTAGTGCAATTAATATTCCACTAGAAAGGACTTTAATGAAACATCTGGCCGCACTAAAGACCGCCATTAAAAACGCTGGGTTTGAATGCAGCCTTACTAGCCATTGCTGATGAACAGCTTCTCTTTGGTGGTATTGTTGTTTGTAGTTGAAAACCATTCTGTCTTTGGAGCGGTGTAATGGCTCCTGACAATTTCTCCTTAGTTCAGAACATGCGAAAAACATATGAAAATCAGCACTCCGCCTTCCTGATGATCTTGGGCTTAGATACAGCAGCCAAACCGTATACTCCACTGACTGACTAGGTGGTCGGGAGTTTGGAAATAGCCACGTTCGCCATTCTATAAAGTTCCGTAACGCCTATTCACTTCTATGGGAGTTACAGAAAGCACGTAGCTCAGCTGTTTCCATACTCTCAACCACCCCGTCAACCAGGGGCCAGAGAGCATCGAGGGCAGGAGTAGGTAGTACAGGGGGCCTCGTTCTAGAGCTAGGTGCAGGTTCTAGAGGTGGGATCCGCATCTATCAGACATTTATGGAGTATCCTTTGAATATACCATAAATGTTTAAGATGCAAAAACCCCTTTAAAGTGGATCGGTCAGATATTTATATAAAGTAGTGACAGAAACGCTGATTTCAACGGTCTGTCACGAAGGCCTCATCCGCATGACCGTGCTTTTGTAGCTGCAATTTATCTGCATTTTTACGGATAAATTGCAGACCCATTATTTTGTACGGTCCCATGCACACAACCGCGGTTTACACGGATTGGTGCGGGCGCCGCAAATCCAGACCACAAAAACTCAGGACATGTCATTTTACGGTCTGGATTTGCGGATTCCCCAGTACTGGTGAATTGTTGTGGATCTGTGAGTCCTGATGACACACGGATGCACAACAAAGGTTTTTTGCGGTCGTGCAGACCGCAAAACCAATGCGGTCGTGTGCATGAGGCCTTAGTTAGTAATATGCCGTAGTTTCGGACAATTTATAGGACATGCTTGCGGTGCGAGTCAGGCATGGCAGGGGTTGAGTCCAATGGGGAGCATGATTTGCACGCTCCCCCCATATTCCAGACGATGATTGACACATTTTTTTTCATACCAGTGTGCATATGGAGAAATGAGCCAATGAGAAGCTGGAGGGTGGGGAGGGGGGGCGGGGACGACATGCATATCAATGGATTCAAACCCCGCATTGCCCGACGCGTGCTGCAAGTATAGAATGTAAATTATCCGAAACTGCATCTAAGTTCATAACTTATGTGATTGATTACAGGTGGAGACATGCAGGACCCGGTTACACTGAACCCGTCAGGTCCGCGGGACTGACTGATTCAGGTCATAGCCTTACATAGACTTTAAAGGGACACTCTGGCCAAAACTAGTACCATTATGGTATTCCATGTATCAGTCTCTCACTTGTTATTTTTCTTGCTGCTTCTATCTCTCTCTATATATCAGACTGGGATGGTTGCTTAGCAGCAGTGTGAATGAGGCTCGGTGACACACTTTCTCTACTTGATTCTATGGAGCTCTATGTGTCACCCATCACAGGTTTCAACAGTTCCTGCACCACGCTAGTTTTTCAACTTCTATCATCCGCTACCACTGATACTTAGACAGGTATAATATAGAAGAATATAGTGCAGCCTCCCTGTCTGTATACTTATGGTTTCTCAGCTTACTTAGGAGAATATAGAGAGAATGATAAATCGCAGTGTTCCCCAGCATGCAGAAATGGTGAGGTCTTTAGCTGGTCACGTGATGCTGTGCTAAAGCATCATGGGATTGATAGCAAAGCAGAGAGGAAGAGAAAGCTGAGGCAATCTAAGAATCAAGATGGAGGCTTTTTTTTTTTAAAGAACAGACAAGGCAGCAGTTCAAAAAGGAAGAACAGCATACATAAAAGAAGTGTGGAGTGTGGTATATAGTCAGGTGGGGAATGCAGACATGGAAAGTAGTGTTTCTACTGGAGGTCTTCTTTGATGTTGTACTTATTCCTGGCTTTGACTAACAAAGAAAAAAACAAACAAAGACAAAACAAAACAAAAAACACACCGAAATCTGCATGTGTGATCGGATTGGCTAATAGGAGAACTAAAGAAACACTCATCTTTACACCTCATGCACACGACCGTGTGTGCCGTTCGAGGAAAGATAGAACATGTCCTATCTTTCCTCGGATCGGAGACTCATTTTTCACTGACCCAATTCACCCACCAAATTGAATGGGTCTGTGAAGACTATCGGGTGCCACTCGGATGCCATCAAAAACTGCCCGAGTGGCACAACGGTCGTGTGCAAGAGACTTTAGGAGACAAGAATAATCATGAGGGAAAACTTTGTAAGGACTATGGTACTTTTTTTTTTTGACAGATCCATTGTATCCGTTTCTTAAATCAGGTTTTTTTTTTAACCCTTTGGCCCTGCAGCTATTTTTTGTTTCTTCATTCTCTTTTTTTTCCCCAAACCCATTCCAAAAGCCATAACTTCTTTATTTTTCTGTTGTCCCACGAAAAACAAGCCCTCATACAGCTGTGTTGAGTCAGTTTTTAAATGTACTGGGAAACTGGAAAAACACATTCTTTGAGGGGTGAAAAAAAAAAAAAAAGTGATTCCTCCATTGTTTTTGGGTTTTATTGTTATAGCATTCACCATGTGGTAAAACGACATGTTAACCCATTAATTACCAGCCTATATTAAACCTTATTGACAAAGCTATTTTTTATGTTTTTCCATCGTTGCATTCCAAGAGCTATTAACTTTTATTTTTGCATCGACATAGCTGTATAAGGTCCTGTTTTTTGCGGGACAAGTATTTTTTAATACCATTTTGGTGTACATATTTATTAATTAACTTTTCTTGGGGGGGGGGGGAATAGAAAAAAACTGAAATTTCGCCACTCTTTTTTTGCATCCTAAATGTACGCCGTTTACCGTGTGGTATAAATAACACAATAACTTTATTCAGCGGGTTGTTACGATTGCAGCGATACCAAATTTGCATAGATTTTGTATGTTTTACTACTTTTACCGAGTAAAAACACTTTTTTTTTTCAAATTTATTTGTTTTTGTGTCTCCATATTTGAAGAGCCATAACTTTTTTATTGTTCCGCTGATGGTTGTATGAGAGTTTGTTTTTTTTGCTGGACGACTTAGTTTTTATTGGTACCATTTTGGAGTAGATGCGACTTTTTGATCACATTTTATCACATTTTTTTAAAGGCAGGATTCACAGAAAACAGCAATTTTTCCATAGTTTTTTTAATTTTATTTTTTACGGCTTTCACAGTGCGTGTTAAATAATGTAATAGCTTTATAGTCGGGGTCGTTACGGACGCGGTGATACCAAATATGTGTAACTTTTTTTGCTTTATTTAGTTTTTTTAATAGTAAAGCATTTTGTAAGGGGGAAAAAGTGGGTTTTTAATTTTAATTTTTTTTTAAATTAACTACTTAACTTTTTTTTCATTTTTTACTAGTCCCACTAGGGGACTTTAATATGCGATCATCCGATCGCTTTTATAATACACTGCAATACTTCTGTATTGCAGCATATCAGTGCCCGTCTGTGTAAAACGGACAGGCATCTGCTAGGACATGCCTCTGGCATGACCTAGCAGGCATTCGCTACAGGCAGACCTGCGGGCCTTTATTAGGCCTCCGGCTGCCATTGGAGACACACTCAGCGATCTGATCGCCGGGTGTAGGTGGGATGAGAGGGAGCTCCCTCCCTCTCTCCAAAACCACTCAGATGCGGCGCTCGCTATTGGGCGCCACATCGGAGGGGTTAAACGGATGAGATCGATACGGATAACGATCTCACCCGTTCGAGCAGGGATGCCCCCAGCTACCTCTGCTAGCTGAGAGCAGGGACACTTAACGGCTCCCTGCTCTGTTTATTTATTCTGATGCAGCACTGTGAAAAGGCGTATGCATCAGAATAAAGCCCACTAATGACCGCCGTGAAAAGGCGTATTGGCGGTCACTAACGGGTTAATTCTATCCTGGGGGTCAATACGATTTAGACTAAGCCAAAATTTATATTGTTTTTGTTTTACTACTTTTACAAAGAGAAAACATTTTGTAAAGAAAAAAACAAAAAGTGTGCCATATTCTGTGAGCCATTGACTTATTTTTGAGCTGATTGAGCTGTGTAAGTGCTGTAGTTCTTATTGGCACCATTTTGGGGGTACATGCAACTTTTGATCACTTGTTATTTAATTTTTTGGGGACCATAGAACAATTCTGGCTGGGTTTTTCTTTTTTTCTACGAGTTTCACCATGCAAGTAAACAACGTTATAGTGGAATAGTTCCGACTTTATGTACAAAGAGATACCAATTATGTACATTTTTTATTATTAATTTAGGGGGAAAACTTGTTTTTTTAAACATATCATGTTTTTGGTATATTAAAAGCTTTAACACTTCTATACTTTTTCTTTTCTAGGGGACTTGAACAAGCAATCGTTTGATCACTGGTACCATAGACTGTAGAACTTATGTATTACATGGCATGGTACTTTTAGCAGACTCCTATTGAATAAAACATAGCAGAGCTGGGGCAGCCATGACAACCAGTGGCATCCCACTATTGCATCGCAGGGGGTCTATGGGCTGACAGATGGGGCCGCCCTTCTAACGGCTTAGATGCTGAAGTTGCTATTGACAGCGACATCTAAGTGGTTAAATGGCCAGGGTTGCAGATATCTCCGATCCCAGCCATTGCAGTGAGGGGTCGACACCCGCTCAGTATGTGAGCCTACGCCATACTATCCCTTGGCAGCAATGACGTACAGTTATGTCACATGACGCCAGGGGGGTTAAAGGGCTTTCATTTAAACTGTAAGTTTCTTGAAAAAAATTTGATGTACAACAGGACAGTGCAACAGCATGCCTATCCTGCAGCATCCTAGTGCTGTGGACTTGAAAAGGAACAAAAACCAGAACCGTTGGGATCCTGTTGCTTCAACAGGACAGAAAAAGGAGAGTCTCCCCGTTTATTTATCCGATTTAAAAAACTAATCCTGATAGAAATTTGGCAAATGGAGACTTTTAGCCATGACAGAAGCCCCATTGAAAACTGATCCGTTAACATATCTGTTTGAAGAGGAAAAAAACCCCCAAACCTTAAAGGGGTTTCCGATCAGAGACATCTATGACCTACCCACAGGATAGGTCATAAATGTGAGATAGATGCGGGTCCCACCTCTGGAACCCACACCTCCCCTCTAGAACAGGGCCCCCTAAACTCCGTTCTACTGCTCTGTGTTGTGGCTCACCATGAATTATGGAAATCGCATAGCTTGCTGAGCTACGCTGTTTCTGTAAGTCCCATAGAACTGAATGGTAGTTACTGAAACTGCGTAGCTAGCTGCCTCCATAACTGCCATTCACTACTATGGGAGTTACGGAAACAATGCACCCTCTGATGCCAGGGATCATACACATTAAGTAAATGTATCAGGCCGTGGGAGGCCCCACCCCCTTCCACTAAGCCCTGCCCGCTTTTTCAAAAAATGGCATCAAATAAAGTCACTTTTTTTCTGTGCAAGCAGCTAGGTTTTACACAAACAGCAACTTTTATTTTTTTTCACCAGTAGATAATTTATTACATTTCCCCCCACTGATTTTACGATCTGCCTTTCAAACATTTAATGGCCTGGCGCTTCCACCCAGTTTCGAATGCATGGAGTTGGATCATCATCGCCATCAATCTCCCCTGGCAAAAGTGATCACAGAAATTCCTGCCAACCCCTCCAGTGGTTATTATAAAATGACAGCCCTGTGTGCTCCTCCTGCAACAATCTCGATTTGCAGAGACCCTTGTAGGTAGCTACATACAGCGGGCAGAAATAGTTTGATTGAATGTAGCTCCCTGGCAGCAGAGGGTGCATTGTGGGAGCGTGCGGGAGGGAAGGCTATGACAACTGGGAGCAGGGAAGTGGGCTTGGGTCCTGGGGCGACTGCCTGTTGAGGATGGAGGTGTAGGCAATTTTCACTACTGGAAAAGAGGCAATACTGTGTTTATCATAATGGGATTGACTGATTACATGTCCCCAATATACTCAAATACTTAAAATGAGATTCTCTACTTAAGAGGTTACTCAAGGTCATCTAGAGTCACATACATTACCTATTCACACAATGACTTAACACTACACAGTATTTTGTCAAATAAAAAGTTCAATACATCCAATGGTACATAATAGTGATGTGTGTATAAGATGCAATAGTTTTTATGGGACCATTGAAGGGGCAGAACCATATGAAGTTTCACAAATTTATCAAACTAAGGACGGTCAACGAAAGACCACAACAGGAGCTACGTCTTTGGAGCTACAAAATGGCTAGCAGCAGTCCAGAAGCCTCAATGACAGAGGCAAGGAGACAATAATAAATGCTGGTAATAGAAAGCCAGAATTCTGAGGCCTTTAGCGTAGTAAATCTTCCCACTATGCTAAATGCATCAGAATTCTTAAAAATCGCTTACCTGCCTGCACCAGATTTCTTATGTGTTTTAGACACTTTTTTGCACTTCACTAAATAGTTTTGAAAAGTCTAGAAAAGGGGCGTGGATTAGAAGAGGCGTGGCTTAAACGTGCCAAAGTGCTCTAAAATGGTGCCCAAATTTTAGCGCAAAAACACTGGCGAGGTCTAAGCCAGCTAAGAGGTAGAATGAGAAGCGTGCCTAACGTATGTAGCAAGATGTGCAAAATTTAACATACTACGTGAGCCACTTTGATCAATTTGGTGCATTTTCTGACTGCCTGGTCTAAGTTAATGCTGTCTAAATATTAGTCATAATTCGTAAATCTGCCCTAAAGTGTTTTTGGAGCTCAAGCTGTGTGAACTCAGTCCACAGACTCATGGCTGCTATTTTCCAGAGACAAACATCTTGGGCTATGAATAACAGTTGAAAAATCACAAAATTACTCCAGCCACTTCATGCAGTTCATGACCCATTCACAGAATGAATGCTCTCAACGATAGAGGTTCCTCTACATGTGAGTCAGCGTAGAACAGCCACATGTGCAGTAACTTCCCGAGCAGACCTGGTCGGTTTTCTTTCTGGCCAAGCAGAAAATCATTCCAAACTCAAAGGACACCAGTACAAACCAAAAAGATCGCTCTAAATGCCTGCTCTGTTTCCGGACAATCAAAATGGCTTAAATGTGGAGGGAAAATCCGGTTACCATCGTTTTGTACTTTATCTACAATTGTTCTGGGCTTTGGCAGCTAGTCAGAGTCAATGACAGTGGGGACTCCAGCAGAGGACATGGAGGAAAGACCTGAAGCACCTGTTTATCCCTACCAGTTACTTATCCCTACTACTGGTGCCATTGTGTGTGCCCAAAAAAAAAAATAAAAAAAAAATATCATCCTGAATGTGCTTTGGGGATTCAGGAGCCGCCATGAGAGACATTCAACAGTAGCATTCAAGCTGCTTTGTGGTCCGTCAAGATGCTCTCAAAACATTGAGCTGAACAACATGGGTCCACTGACAACCCCATTTTAATTTCTATATTAGGAAAATGTATGCATTGTACTTTTATACACCTATAAAATAGTGTTAAATAGTTGCAATTTTTCTATTTAAATTGCTTTCAAAATTAATTCACACACAAACTCAAGTTCGTGACCAAGCCACTAACATGTTGATGCAGTAAGCCGAATTCAAGAGTCCTGCAGCCGGTTAGTAAAAGCAGGAGCTGTCCAGCATGGTTCAGCAAGACAATGGCCACTGCAATCCAGCATTTCTTCAGTAGGTATTGCACCTACTTTACGTCAGATTAACGGCTGCAGAAGCATCTTGTGAGTCATGTGATGTAGGGATCAAAGTAGGTTTAGCAAAGAGGAAAACATTCTCCCTTGACCATCTGTTAATGTCCCTCAATACTCACTACATTGGGAACAGGGAGGCAAACTTGTTTCTTGTGCTGCCCGCGATGTTTACATTACCACTTCACAGCGCGGCCGATTACCATCTACACTTTGAGTGGAATTTGCAGTTTGATAACCTGTTTGAGGACCGCTTTATCTTACTAATGGATGCATCAGGCTGGATTAGCGAGTCAAAAGATTACTAATGTCATTATATGAAGGCGAAAACTCCCTGTGTAGAATAGATGTAGAAGGAGCATGTGCCATGAACACCAGTAATTGGAGGTCTTCCCAATTTTTTCTCATTTTTTATATCTGAACAACATATACACCAAGCCATGGTTTGTTAAGTGGACAAAATGCTTCAATTTAGTTCTGCAAAAACAAATAAATTGATGTTGAGTAGCAGGAAAAATGGAGTCAGACTAGGACCACTATGAAATTGAAAAACCTCCGTATAGGCAGTTGTGAACTGACCAGGTTTAGAGCATAGAACATGGTTATATGAGAATTAAGCATTTTGGATTTGATATTTTTCATAACGGTCGTTATTTTTCATATTTCTCGGCACCAAATATCACTAGAACATCAGTAGTTCATGAAATTCAAGCTCTGTCCAAACATTAAGTAATCGGTGGATCAGACCCTCAAAGTGTTTACTGAACATTCTTCAAAAAGATCCAAATTATTCTAGAAGGTGTATGTTTTGGTCCCTGATGTCCCAAAAATATGAAAATCAATTCATTTATGTATTTCCTGTTAAACAGCACAGATTTTTTTTTTCTCTAATAAACTCCACAAATGCATTGTACTTTAAACCATGATCACCATAGGGCACTCTGCAGAATCAAACGACTATTACTATAGGAAGTGGGAATGGTGTTCATAACCGTCAACATCTAGTGAACAGTTAGGCCGATTTCACACTGCAAATGCACAAAACCGTACAGTACATGTGGATGGGGTCTCCAAAGCCCCACTCACATGTAGCAGAAAAAATCCATACAGAATTGAGGGCATGTGGCAGATTTTATGATCTGCAAAATGTCAATTACATTGAGGATTTATTGTGGATCCTTCAAAAGTAGGAGTTGTGATCAGCGGTGAATCTGCAGAACCGTTGCGGATTTGCAGAGAAGTCTGCAGCGACTTTCTTCCGCAGCATGTAGATTCAGCCTAAGCCCACTTTTACATGTCGGTTTTTGGTTGCGAAAACTAGCAGTGGATCCAAACACAGAAGAGGTGCAAATCTTTCCATTATAGTTTTCCACCGTGTATGTTCCACTTCTAGTTTTGGCTTACAAATACGGATCCAAAATATTGCCCTGTGAAAGTGGTCTGGTTGTGGAATTTTACTACTGCAGATTTTGCAGAAATCCCACAACAAAATCCGTGTGTGTGTTCTAGGCGAATTTGGTCTGTATTTTACTCTAAGCATTGCAAAGGGTGATATCCCGGATGAAAATCCATGGACAGAATTGGCACGCTGCGGATTACAAAATTCGCAACAGGTCTTCAATTGCGCGTAGATATTTCCACTACATGTGAATGTTTTTTAAAAACCACATCCACATGTATTGTACTGTAAATTTCTGCAGATGTTCAGTGCTGAATCCACACTGAAAACCTGCAGCAGTTCTGCAGCGCATAAATTTACCATAAAGGTTTAAGTAGCCACAGTGAACAGTACGCAAACCATAGAACAAGTACTTGTTCATACTTGCAACGGTTGCGATCGCTCAGTGGTGAGTGGCTTTGGTCTGATCAAATTGTAGATTTCTATTAAAGGCCATCTTCAAGGAAAATGAAATACACACACAAATTTTAGCAAAGTTTGGAGGGAAAACAGGTAAAATCAGAGAGAAACCAACAAAAAGGATAATGTATTTTAGGCAAGGCTTTGTTTTAAAAACGTAACTGATATTTACTTCTAACAAAGAATGGGTAAAACTGAACTCTGTAACATAGTGCTAGACATCACACCAAAAAACAACAAAAAACTTTTACTCAGGACTACCCGACTTTCCCACGAGTACATAAAAGGTAGCGATTCAACCATGTTTCATCTATTAAAATCCACACAATGAACATGCGCAGTGAATGCCACAACCCTTACACACCATGTTCACTGCCGACACAATTCCTTTGGAAAAATCTAACTCATTTCTTGGTCAACAAAAATTTGGGAATTCAAGATGATGATAAAATTCCAGTCATTGACACAAGACCTCAATCTAACACCAGGATTTATGAGCCACTACATGGACACACATCACGTCCCCCATCAGACTGACTCCAGTCACAAAAGTATTTAACATTTCATATTGATCAACAGTAATACAGTCATTCCAAGTAGGTTTTTTTTGTGTGTTTTAAGCCAACCTAAATGCAGCTTCCTATACTTGAGCACCATTGTTATAGGACACTAAAAAGTTGGATCTATAAAAACAAACGTAGGCATGTGAGCTCCAAAACAGAAAAAAAAATCCTGATTGGGTGTCTGACCCACTTAGTCACTTCCACTCAAAACAGCCTAATAGTTCTATGTTCACACTGAGTTTTTTGACACGGAAACCGCGCCGCAAAAACGACCCTAAAATGCCTCCCATTGATTTCAATGGGAGGCAGGGGCGACATGCCCTATCTCCGGGCCTTTACGCATCTGACCTCCCATTGACATCAATGGGAGGCAGAGGAAGTGTATTTCACAGCGTTTTATGCCTGCGGCGCTCAATGGCCGCAGGCGAAAAACTCAGCGAAAATCGGCGTGCAGGGAGAGGATAATCTACCTCAAACTTCCAAACGGAATTTTGAGGCAGAAATTCCGCCTGCAAAAAACGCTGTGTGAACACAGCCTTAAAAATGAATCCTCTATTAACCTCATGGATAGTAGTCATTGTAAACAAAATCCTTCAACAATTGCAGAACTTCGGAAAATAAGTATATGTTGCCAACATGCCTGATCAGTTTCCCATCCTCTGCCATTGGGGGGGGGGGGGAATCAATGGCCAATCCTACCAAAATACAATGGATTTGGAGAACTTTAAAACGGTGGTTCCCATTTTACCTGGGTGACAATGTTGAGGTTAGGCGTTGGGTCTCCTAGCGTCATGCAGGCATCTACCATAACCAGATTTTGCTTTTGGGTATTTTAGCTACAAAACATTGTTCACTCCTGCAACAATAGACACCCCTCTACCCTTCAAAGTCATGCAACATTAACCATTACGATGCCACAAAATAGGTTAATGCAAAATAGTGTTCTATAGATGTCAGTGTGACACTTCAAACAACAAACTACGGATGCAGCATCTGTAAGTAAACTTCTGAGACTTGCTTTTATTCACAACTTTCCACCATCAATGACTTAATGTTACCATTCTTGATTACAATACAGGTAAACATAGGTGACTGCGCTGCACACCTTACATATAAGAACCTAAACACCTGCAGCGCTTGCACTATGCAGGACAATTGCAGGGGTTTTCAGCTTTAGCAATCCTTCTAGAATATACATCCTTAAATCGGTTTCACGCCAGTTTGATGAAAGAAATAAGTAAGTGGCTACACCAAATCTATTCCCTCACATCAATGCTAACACAGGATGGATTTACTTCATGGTCTCTACAATAAGACACTGATACAACTACTGGACTCAATTTTGGAGGAAATTACCAAACAAAAAATAATGAAATGGTCATCCCAATAGAACTAGCCATGGCCACAACTGGGAGCCTTATGACAAATTATTGGCTGCAGTCGTTCACCCAAGTACCCACGGTTACACCAGGGTATGAAGTAGCTTCTGAATGCAAATGGCCCACCAAGGATCAAACTCTTTGCTAGACAAAGTCTCACAGGATTTTTGAGAGGAAAAAAGTTAGATTTACAAAAAGAAAAAAAGAAAGGAAGACGAAACAGTGGAATTAAATCTCCAAGTGTTCCCCAAAAATGGAATGTTCTACCGTTGCACATTTATGTACAAGGTACGTTTGGGACAATAGGCCTACCCTTTATATCTCTATCTAAGAAGGGCAGGCATACTACCTCACAGATAATAACAAGCCAGCTTTGCCAGTGTTACCTTATATTTCCACTATGAAGTCACATCCTCACCCACTATACCATGTTCAGACCGCAGATACAGTAAATACATGCTAATTCAGGCCAATGACACAATAGTGGAGTGAAGGAGTTTGTGTTTATCAACATACTACATCGCTGTTTACATACAAAAATCACGGCAACATAAACTACCAGGAAAGCCTTTTGCTGGCTTATTAACATGTGCATTGTGACAGAAGACTCAGCTCTGCTAAATTGTGGTGTTTTTGACATGAGTAAGCGTTTTACACATAACCCATCATTGCCTTCATGTCAGAAATGGAAAAAGAGGCTGCTGAACAGTAACTTTCAAGGATTGCAGAATAGAAGCCATTAAAAAATGGTTCATCTTCTATGATAACCATATTGCTATTGCAAAAAAATACCATCTTGCCATGATGTTAGAACACTACAAATGAGGTATGGATATGCAAACAGCTCTCAGGTCTTATCAGAGACTGTGAAGAACTATACAATATGGCATATGCCAGCCTCTGGTAGAACCAGCAACAGTTCTGGAATAGGATTGGTACTCCTGTGCCAGCCAGCATCAGTACATGGCGACAAGAACCCAGCTCTGCCCCTTGTTAATAAATGTAGCATTGACTATCACAGCCAGAAAGCAAAATCTTTAATGAGAAATAAAAAAAAAAAAAAGTATATATATATCTATCTTGCAAACACAGACACACACAATCGCGCGTGTGTGTGTGTGTGTGTGTGTGTGTGTGTGTGTGTGTGTGTGTGTGTGTGTGTGTAAAAGGGGTGTGACGTCCAGCCGCCCCCCTCTTTTTTTCTTCTTTTTGCAAGGACACCCATCTATTTAGGAGGGAATATCTAGCGGATTATGCAATTGATAGCCCCATAAATATACACATTTTCTATTTGCAACACAGCTGACCCCTGAATGGAGAACGAGAAATAGCCTGATAGTAATGCGAAGAAAGCCATCATCATTATTCTGTCTTATCACAACACAAACATGTATAATGCCTTGTATAGCCCTTCTCCATACACTAGACATACACCACCCGTCACCAGCCAGGGAGGGTCAAGCAACGAAAAGCTCGCCACCCATCTGTAAAGGGAGCGCTGTACATGGAGAGAAAGGTGTAACGGAGGGCATTCATACACACAGGTGACATTACTGGGAGGAAAAAAACCTCCACACACAAAGAGATCCATCTTTCCAGAGACATCTCCCTGCCCAGCTTGTATTTAATATTGCAGTATTCTCAGCACCACCTCTGTGCCACACACTACACATTCTAGACGTACATTTTCTATACACACATTATATGTACATGTATATGGTCTATGACAATATAAGGGCATTTTTGTATTCCATGCACAGGGCTAGAATTCCTCCTTTGCAAGCCCTGGTTGCTATGCCAACAAACATTAAAACATGAACGACAGATAGGGGACGGGGGAGGGTAACCAGGAGATGCAAATCTCTTTTTATGGAGGGAGGGGTGATGGGGTTGAGGGTGCCAGGATGAGGTGAGGGGAAGGTGCAGCACAAGACGGTGGGGGGGTATTGGGAGGAGGAGGAGGTGGGGGATGGGTGATGGCAGCAATGGGAGAACATATAACCGGCAGAGATAATAAATAAGAGGCAGCCGCTCCTCGCTTACCAAAGATGCTGATTTGATTGTAGCGAATCGCTCGCGGGTCCGGTAATGAAGTGCCTGACTTTGCACTGACGGGGTAGGCCGCAGCTCAGGCCTGGGATCCCTGTGGTCCGCCTCATCCCTTATGAATGCATGATCCTGCAGGAAGGGGTGAAAAGCAGGAGAGAGAAGTGTGCTGTGGCCCCGGCTGCGGCAGCGTGTCTCTCAGCCCTCCGTCCGCGCCAGCACGGCTCTATGAGATGCATAGTTTAACGTGATTCCCCCACCCTCCCTCCCGCCCCCCCGGCCGTCTCTCCCCTCTCTCCCGCTGTCTCACTCCCCGTTGTCCCCCCTCTTGTGTTTTGCTCGGTGATCGCCGATGTCTCTGTGGTGCCCGGGGCTCAGTCCCTGCAGCTGCCACCGGGCGAGGGACGAAAGGAGAGACAGCGGCGGCGGCAGCCCATTGCAGCTGGAGCTCGGTGGGGTCAGCTGATCCTTTTAAAGAGACGCTTGTGTGGCTCCAGCACGGCAGCAGCAGCAGCTTCCCTAGCTCCACAATCCCATCCAGCCGGAGGAGGAGGCAGAGGAGGAGGGGACGGGGAGGGAATCTATGGAGATATATTTATTTATATCGCACACGTACACACTCACACACACTAAATACACAGCGATGAGGCGGCTGCAGCTCTCCACACACACGGCAGCAGGGCAGCTGCGGGGGGAGCCGTGCCTGGCATGCTCCCACCGATCAGGCAGCAGAACCCCCCCCTCCCTCTGTGCAGAAGAGACAGTGCCTCCTTTTGTCTTTTAGATGATGCTGCCGCTGCTCTATTTTTGGGCTTTAGTTGTGCAGTCTCCGCCCCCTTTCTGCCTGCAATAGATCTATGTGTTCTTTTATATATAAGGGGGGGGGGGGGGTGCATGCACGGAGCTGGCCCCTGTGTCCGCTCAGTCTGGCTGTGGGTGTACGGCAGCGGGCACTGCTCCTCCAGACCCTGCTCTGTTCTAGCACTTTCCAGCCTCGCTGAGGAGGGATCACTGGGATTTTTTTTTCTCTTTTAAAGAGACAGCGATCACTAAATATATGACATTTCCACAGCTGTGAGAGGCAGGGAACACCCCCAAAATGGTGGTCTGTGAGAGGCAGCGCACAATGATGTACACGACACACAGGCCTGCACTGGATGCTGCCGTTACTACATGAAGAGCATTCATGCACATTTTCCGGGACGTTACTTCTCTGATTTGCGCACTTTCTTGGTCGTCCGACTAGGTTTTAATAATTCTGCAAATAAAATATCAGTTTATGAAAAATATTAATGTAATGTGAAATAGTATGGAGGAGTAGAAAGAAATAATGATCCCTGGGTCAGCGATCAGGGACTGACTTTCTATTGGGAGCACTCCATGTATGCGGTTATTTGTCCCTATAATAATAATAATAATAATAATAAAGGCTGGAGCGGCAACTTGTTACCTGTCGCCCAGAACTAGTCAAACGGCCAAGTACTAACGGCTGGTATGGACATGAAGTATCCATTACTATGGGCCGCTCTACCATAGCAGCTGCATGGAGAAGTGGCCAAAGCCATCTACCAGCTCTATCTACAGTGACAATCGTGCACTGGAACTTTTATTAATAATTATTAAAGTACAAAACCGATCTAGTTTTACATCTGGGTGACAGGCAGTGTCATTTATAGAACATTGAGATGGGCATCATATTCTATTAGGTGGGCGGATAATCCATCCCAGTCACTTTTAGCCTAATAAAAGGGTGACTTGACAAGTGACCGGGGCACCGCTACGGTTTCTTGTGTTGACCGCCACAACAAACAAGTACAATACATGTATATATGTACGAATGTCCAAACGATGAACTATACCTAAAAATGGACTTGGCTGAATAAAGGCAATTGTCATCCTGAAGATCTCGCACCATTCAGCCTATGAAGTGATTTGTCACAGAACATTGCTGTCACAATGAAGGGCCACCCTTCCGATAAGGTTTTTGTTGTATCGTGTCCACCTCAGTGACCATTACTAGGACAATGTGGGATATTTACACTTAGGAATGGTGCAATGACAAGTGTGCCATTATTACACCGGCTGAGGCCTACTAAAGCCTAACCTACCATCTACAAATCTTTATTTATACATTACAAACGGACATTTGTTTTCTGAAAAACAATTTGTGTACTTTAGCTAGGCTTTATTTAGTGGGAATTCTTATTTTACATATTAGTCATTTCCCACAGGCTAACATAAGAAAACATTTAGCAGTTGATTTCCTATACTTTAGATATTTTTAGGTTATACCTTGAGGTATTAGCAAGAAAATGTAACATTACCAAAAGTAAAGTTTTACTGTGTTTATTTAACACTAAAACTTGGCATTAAGTGGAAACACACACACACACACACACACACACACAATCTCCTCCTCCTCCTCCTCCTCCTCCTCCTCCTCCAGTTGGATTGCAGCAGTAAGCATGTAAGGGTATGTTCACATGTGGCAGATCTGGTACAGAAATTTCTAAATGGTTTGTTTCTGAAACACGTGCATGGAATTTAGTAAACCTCATTCAGATGAATTGGACAGTAAGGCTGGGTTCACACGACCACATTAACGTCCGTAATCGACGGACGTATTTCGGGCGGAAGTCCCGGACCGAACTCAGTGCAGGGAGCCGGGCTCCTAGCATCATACTTATGTACGATGCTAAGAGTCCCTGCCTCTCCGTGGAACTACTGTCCCGTACTGTAATCATGATTACAGTACGGGACAGTTGTCCTGCAGAGAGGCAGGGACTCCTAGCATCGTACATAAGTATGATGCTAGGAGCCCGGCTCCCTGCACTGAGTCCGGTCCGGGACTTCCGCCCGAAATACGTCCGTCGATTACGGACGTTAAAGTGGTCGTGTGAACCCAGCCTCAGAATTTTTTTGCAAAAAATCTGCTTTAATGTGAACATACCCTAACAGAAGTAGTCCAGGAAGCAACTACATGACTTCATCCGGTGGAACATTGCTTGAGATTACGGGCTTCACTTTACTGGCCTGCTGTGCTAAAGTCCTGGAGCAACTTAGCAGGCATGTCATTAAGTGGTTTGTGGGATTAAATCCTAGAATATAAGGTGTTCCATTCTTGTCAGGTTAATATGCAGGGATGGTGTCTGGTAACCACAATGGCGACTGTGGTAAGAGCCATAAAAAAACAGTAGAGGGTTTTTTTTGTAACGTAAAAAGCATCAAATTGTAGCAAGTGATTATATGGGTCTACATGTGTTTGTGACATAAGTATTGTACAAGTGCACCTTTCAGGGCACTCACTTTGATTTTTCTTCCTTGCCAATAAAGGTAATATTTAGTAATACTTTTAGGTCATAGTCACTTAAATATATCATTGGTTTGTGGGACAGTATATTTGTGTTATTTTTTTTTTATACTGCATTACCTAGTATGTATGTATGTATGTATGTATGTATGTATGTATGTATGTATGAATGTATGTATGTATGAATGTATGAATGTATGTATGTATGAATGTATGAATGAAAGTGCCTAGCCTGCAAGCTACCAACTGATAAACGTGATATACCCCATAGAATAGACTTGCTTACCTTCTTGGGAACCAAGGAAGAGGTGGAATCGAAAGAGCAGCTGTAACTTTGCATCAAGCTCATGTCTGGGCTCATGTCGTCTAGGACTTCTTGCATGCTATTTACACTACTGCTCTGGCTCCCCGTACTGACTGACATACTTGGTATGGAATGGTTGCTGCCGAGACTGTCCATTTTTCTGGTCAAGTTTGTCATGTGCTCGCTGTCCTATAGGGGTTAGAAAAGGACGTAACTATTACCAATCACATACATTTCCATTCTGTTCATTTGAAGAAATAAAGACAGAGGAAAAAAAAATATCAGCTTTTATTTTTTAATTTAAGGTCACATTCACACGGCTTATTTTCCCCCGTATTTTGGAGCGTAAAAAAAAAGGTCATCTTATGCTTCTAAATAAACCTCAAAAATGCCTGCAAACAACTTTCCATTGATTTTAATGGTTAAAAGCTGTGAAAATCATGAGATAACTTTGCGCCGCTTTTCCAAAAAGCGCAGGTAAAAACACGACTCTTAAAAAAGAAGTGACTTCTAGAGAGGTTTTTGAAGCAGATTTTTAAAATTCCCATTGGACAATGCCAAAACCGCTTTGAAAAAAACCATTACAAAAATCCTCGGTAAATCTACTTAGGAAAAGCCTGGTTTTCAGAGACCGATTTCTCTAGAACTCAGCCTGAAATGTTTCTACGTCACACATATAAGCCGTATGAATATACTGTAGCCTTAATCTGAAGGTTTCAATGATTAGTTTAATAGATATCCAATAAAGTTCATACAGGTTAATAAAGAGTAAGTAGCTAAAATATGTACGTATTGGTCCATAATTTCCATGTAAGTATTTTATAAAAAACAATAAAACCTGTATCTTATTTCATACCATGAAATCTAATGGACTTCTCTAAAATCTCATTATATTAGTACAAATACAGAATATTTTTTTTTAGAAGATATAAATGATCATTTACGTGCATGGATACATGCATATGCATGGATTTCTGCAAACCTCATTCATGTATGGAACAGTCACAGAAATTTCTGCAATATGTAAAGATTCTACTACTGCTGGTCTGCAAATCAAGTTAGGGGCATTACTCATATAAACATCAAAACACAAAATGTAGGAGTAGGTTTATTATAAATATAAATATATATATATATATATATATATATATATATATATATATATATATATATATATATATATATATATATATATATAAAAATATATTTTGAAGTGGTCTCCTTAACCCCTTAATGACCGGGCCATTTTGCACGTTAATGACCAAGGATTATTTTTTGTTTTTTCACGGTCGCATTCCAAGAGTCGTAACTCTTTTTTTATTCCGTCGACATCGCCGTATAAGGGCTTGTTTTTTGCGGGACGAGTTGTATTTTGTAATTGTACCATTTTTAGATGCTTATAATATATGGATTAACTTTTATTAACTTTATTTTAGGAGAGAATTGAAAATAAGCAGCTATTCCAGCATTGATTTTCACGTTCTAAGTTTACGCCGTTTACTATGCAGCGTAAATAACATGTTAACTTTATTCTGTGGGTCGGCACGATTACAGGGATACCAAATATGTAAAGGTTTTATATGTTTTTTCTACGTTTGCACAATAAAAACCCTTTTAGAAAAAAATTACTTGTTTTTGCATCGCCGCGTTCCAAGAGGCGTAACGTTTTTATTTTTCCGTCGATGTGGCCGTACGTGGGCTTGATTTTTGCGGGACAATGTGTAGTTTTTACTAGTACTATTTTGGGGTACATAGGACTTATAGATTAACTTTTATTTTATTTTTTATGGAGGGAATGGGAGAAAAGAGAGAATTTTGACAGTTTTTGCGTTTTCTTTGGACGCCGTTCATCCGGCGGTTTAATTAATATGTTCATTTTATTGGTCAAGTTGTTACGATCGCGGGGATACCATATATGTGTATGTGTGATTTGTTTTGACCGTTTTACTAAATAAAACCACTTTTTGGGCCAAAAAAGTAGTTTTATTTGACTTTGACTGTAATTATTATTATTTTTTTTTCACAAACTTTATTTAACTGTTTTACATTTTTTTTTTTAGTCCCACCAGGGGACTTCACTATGCGATGTGCCGATCGCATATATAATGCTTTGGTATACTTCGTATACCAAAGCATTATTGCCTGTCAGTGTAAAACTGACAGGCAACCTGTTAGGTCATGCCGGAGGCATCGCCTAACAGGCAGATGCTGAAGGCAGACCTGGGGGTCTTTGTTAGACCCCCGGCTGTCATGGAAACCCGACGGCGACCCGCGATTTGTTTGCGGGGGCGCCGATCGGGTGACAGAGGGAGCTCCCCCCTCTGTCAAACAAATTAAATGCCGCTGTCACTATTGACAGCGGCATTTAATGGGTTAAACTGCCGGAATCGGCGCGCGCTTCGATTCCGGCAGTTGCAGCAGGAGCCAGGCTGTGTATAACAGCCGTGCTCCTGCCGCTGATCGCGTGGGTACAGTCTCAGTACCCGCGCCATCACAGGACGGATATATCCGTCCTCCTGCGCGAACTAGCAGCTGCTGAGGACGGATATATCCGTCCTTCGGCGTTAAGGAGTTAAATAATTACAATTTAAGTGTAGATGGATGCCTTCAATATAAAAAACAAATCCAAATAAATTTTGTGTGTGTGGATATGTATATATATATATATATATATATATATATATATATATATATATAATGTGTGCGTGTATATATATATATATATATATATATACACACACATACGTGCATGTATATATATATGTGTGTGTGTGTGTATATATATATATATATATACAAATACATACATACGCACACATTTATTCACTCACGTGTGTGTGTGTATACACACACACACACACACTGAAGGAAATAAGTATTTGATCCCTTGCTGATTTTGTACGTTTGCCCACTGTCAAAGACATGAACAGTCTAGAATTTTTAGGCTAGGTTAATTTTACCAGTGAGAGATAGATTATATAAAAAAAAAAAATCACATTGTCAAAATTATATATATTTATTTGCATTGTGCACAGAGAAATAAGTATTTGATCCCTTTGGCAAACAAGACTTAATACTTGGTGGCAAAACCCTTCTTGGCAAGCACAGCAGTCAGACTTTTTTTTGTAGTTGATGATGAGGTTTGCACACATGTTAGATGCAATTTTGGCCCACTCCTCTTTGCAGATCATCTGTAAATCATTAAGATTTCGAGGCTATCGCTTGGCAACTCGGATCTTCAGCTCCCTCCATAAGTTTTCTATGGGATTAAGATCTGGAGACTGGCTAGGCCACTCCATGACCTTAATGTGCTTCTTTTTGAGCCACTCCTTTGTTGCCTTGGCTGTATGTTTCGGGTCATTGTCATGCTGGAAGACCCAGCCACGAGCTATTTTTAATGTCCTGGTGGAGGGAAGGAGGTTGTCACTCCGGATTTGACGGTACATGGCTCCATCCATTCTCCCATTGATGCGGTGAAGTAGTCCTGTGCCCTTAGCAGAGAAACACCCCCAAAACATAATGTTTCCACCTCCATGCTTGACAGTGGGGACGGTGTTCTTTGGGTCATAGGCAGCATTTCTCTTTCTCCAAACACGGCGAGTTGAGTTAATGCCAAAGAGCTCAATTTTAGTCTCATCTGACCACAGCACCGTCTCCCAATCACTCTCAGAATCATCCAGATGTTCATTTGCAAACTTCAGACGGGCTGTACATGTGCCTTCTTGAGCAGGGGGACCTTGCGGGCACTGCAGGATTTTAATCCATTACGGCGTAATGTGTTACCAATGGTTTTCTTGGTGACAGTGGTCCCAGCTGCTTTGAG